>NC_090266.1:920967556-921269973 GCF_040414725.1 Anabrus simplex | reverse complement strand
TATCCTAGACCCAAGAATTTAATATATTTACACTATTTAATCTTCGTCCACCTACCGCACAATGGACCTGGACACGTACGACGAGGTGTCAACTATTACGCCCGTCGCGATACGCCCGATTTATACGGCATTCTTGACGTGTTCATGACATCGGTTCGGTATAGCTAAGTACAGGCTACTACTTCCTTAAAGTACTGTTCGTCACACAGTCTATTATGTACGTACTTATGGTGATATATTTTATACTACTCTCTTGCAGTGTAATTACTTTACATCACTGATATTCACAAATGACAAACACTGTCCTACGTTAACTATTTCTAATTCCTGTTGCTTGAGCGCGATCACATTTTACAAACACTGGCGGATGCTCGCGCCATTAAATGACTGTACGTCCGTAGGATTCTAAGTTAGCGGCGACCAACAGTTCAGCTCCCGATATTCAATTCACGTGTGCTGGCGACCGTCAATTCAGCTCCAACGATTCAAGACAAGTGTGCTGGCGAGGATCCCTTGCCCCGTATATATGGATGAAGCCTTTTTCCCGCGGATTCGTTGACGTCATACCCCTGAGGGAGGGGGTGGATTTTTAATATCGGTACTTGCACTCCGAATTGGAAGTTAAAATTTACATCAAATTAATCCACTCCGCTAGCATATCTGCTGGATAAAATATGAACTCCTGGTGATCACAGATTTAGGAGATATGGGTGGATTTAGCTCCTCACATTTCGCGCCTTCGTAAGCGTCCCTGACAACGTGGTCTTCTTTCAGCCAATGAGATTCAAGCTGTCTGGTTTCCAAGAAATCCAGCCTTCGATTTATTTAATTTGCTAATAAGTATTGATTATTTTTCCATGCGTGACATCTAATAAATCCAGTACACCCATCCGTGTACTCATAATAATTTATTACTGATTACTTTTGTGGTTACGAAAATATCTCATCCATCATTCCTTAAGATGGTATCACTGAGTCTCCCATCAAATTTTTACTATTGGCCGGCAAGCGGTCACGTGATTTAAATCTCCACCTGCTCGAACTTAGGCTAGCGAACGTACACTCAGCCGCTGTAATTTTCCATGACCTCCCGGAATTTCCGTCCTACCAAAAATATCCCAAGGTATTACTCATGTTGTGAGTTTCCTTTGTATGACTCTCCCCCTTCCTCTTTCTGACCAAGACTTATTTGTGGACTCTGTATTTCCTTGTACGCCAACTAATGATATTCCCTGCTGTGAAGTAGCTAAAAGTTGTCGTGTTGAGCTAATCCGTCAGGCTCCAGTCTGTCGTCCTTCCTTCGCTCTGATTTTGACATTACATAAACGAAATATTTTCAACGTCCCTTCTGTATTTCAATAAATGTACCATATTATTTTACCGATCAAATCATGACTGACTATGGGCCTAAGTCACTCGGGTTCAGTATTTCGCTAACGTAGAGCGATACGAGGCTCACTTAGTAGAGCTCCATCAAATATCTACTTGCCCTCAGGTAGTAGTAGGGAAAAAGCGTGCAGCTACTGATGTAGCTGTAGAAAGTACTACACTGATGTACCATCTTCGCATTTTCAGGGACACTTACGGAGTAATGCACATAAAAATAATGCATGTAGAAGTGGTAGTAACGCAAACATCGAGTAAATTAATACAGCATTTAAAAGTAGGATTGCTAGTTACAGAATTCGCACTAGTCAAATGTTTCAGAGCACTTCAAACTTTTCAAATTACGTTCAATCGGATGTACAACAGCTTCTTGCTAAATCTTTGTCCAATCATAATTTATTTAAAGTTAATTTTGAACTTTTCGCCTTGTACATTGAAAGCACGGATGAATCCGAAATAACGGACATTAAATCATTTAATACGAAGAATTTTGTCATAAGTGAGTCGACTAATTTTGGTGATGTACTTAGGGATGTCTCTAACATTATTTCAACTAAGAGCGAGGAATTTCAGGAAAAGGAATCAGGGTGGGCTTTAGTTGAGATAATGTATCTAGAAGTTAACATCAATAAGTACAATCCCTTGCGAGGTTCATCGTACATCGAGTTGCCGACATGGATTCAGCAAAGAAAAGCTGTTGTAAACATCCAAAACAATGACGAGGCATGTTTTGCAAGGGCGGTGATGTCGGCTTTAAATCCTGTGAAACGGAATGTAGCGAATAGAACATCATCGTATCCACACTATTCAACGCAACTAAATTTCGATAGTATAGAATTTCCTGTGCAGTTAAAAGATATTAAGCGCTTTGAGGAACTAAATAGCATTAGCATTAATGTGTATGGTGTAGAGAAAAAGTCTGTAGTAGGTCCTCTGTATTATACATGTCATAAGAAGAGTACTCATGTTAATTTACTGTATATTGAAAACAGTGAAAATAGCCACTTTTGCTGGATTAAAAATCTGAGTAGACTTGTTGGTAGTCAGTTATCCAAAGAGAGGTGTAAAAAGTGGCTATGTGATGGATGCTTGCAGTATTTTAGAACTGAAGATCAGTTAACGAATCATTCCAAGAATGACTGCAATCATGTACGTACAGAGATACCTACTACAGGCAATAATGTTTTAAAATTTACAAATTTTCACAAGCAGATGTGGGTACCGTTCGTGATTTATGCAGACTTTGAAGCCATCCTCACGCCATGCAACACATGCTTACCTAATCCTGACAACTCTTTCACTAATACTACGCACATGCATGTCCCGTATAGCTTCGCGTATTACATCAAGTGTTGTTACGATAGTACGCTTAACAAGTTAGAGCTGTATCGAGGACATGATGCTGCTAAATTATTTTTAGAAAGACTTGAAAGTGATGCAGTTCGTCTTGGTCATATTCTAAATAGTAATATTCCTATGAAGCCACTCACCGAAATTCAGTTAAATGATCATGAACGTGCTACAAAGTGCAGCATTTGTGATGGGGAATTTTCCGAAAATGACCCTAAAGTTTTTGATCATGATCATTTAACTGGTTTCTACAGATGTGCCGCTCATTATAGCTGTAATCTTAAATATAGAGTTCTTAAATTTATCCCTGTAATTTTTCATAACTTATCTGGTTACGACTCTCATTTCATCATTTCACAATTTGGAGCTCCAGATGAAAAGGTAGATATAATCCCTCAGAATAAAGGGCGGTACATTGCGTTTGCAAAGTCTGTAAAAGTAGATGCTGAGCATTCTATAAAACTCAGATTCCTTGACTCGTTTCGCTTTATGGCGAGTAGCCTCGATAAACTTTCTAGTCATTTACAACCTGAACAATTTACGGAAATTCGACGCGTTTTTCCCGAAGAAGCGCAGTTTAATTTACTTCGGCGTAAGGGTGTTTTTTGTTATGAATATCTCGACTGCTTAGAACGCCTCGAAGAACGTGCTTTACCATCGAAACAATCCTTTTACAGCTCGCTGAATTCAGCAGATATTAGTGATGATGACTATTTACATGCACAACATATCTGGGAGCAGTTCCACATTCAAACGCTGGGTGAATACTCCGATTTATATTTAAAGACAGATGTACTTTTGTTAGCTGATGTTTTTGAAATTTTTCGCTGTGTTTGCATGAAAACCTACAGCCTTGACCCATGTCAGTATTTTACTGCGCCTGGGTTAAGTTAGGACGCGATGTTAAATCACACGCAGGTGAATTTGGAACTGCTAACTGATATTGATATGGTGCACTTTATAAAATCATCTATTCGAGGTGGTCTAAGTCAGTGCAGCGGGCGGTATTCCAACGCAAATAATAAGTACATGCCGAGTTTCGATTCTAGTCAGGAATCTCAGTATATCGTTTACCTCGATGCTAATAATCAGTATGGGTGGGCGATGAGCATCTACCGGTGAGTGGTTTCCGCTGGCTAACGCAGTGCGAAATTGATGCTTTACAGCTAACAAACAAGAGCACGTGGAATTTGCCACCACCACATTTCAAAGGTAAGTAGCTGAAGAGGGCAGCATGGTGATCAAAGGTGGCTGCTATCAAAAAGCATTTTCCAAATTATCCGCCACCACAAAGAGGGCAGCACGGTGCTCTATGGATTAAAGATGGCGGATGACAGCTGCACGTGGATTTGTTTATCTCACGCTAGTGAGGTTAAGTTGGTAGCACTAAGGTTTAGGCCCGCCAAAATGGCAGCACTGCTGATGACAGGTGACGAATTTACATCTACTACGATAAAGAGGGCAGCACAGTGCTCTGTGATTTAAAGATGGCGGATGACAGCTGTCAAAAAGCACGTGGCTTTGTTTACCACACGCTAGTTAGGTTAAGTTGGTACTACTGAGATTTAGGCCCGTCAAGATGGCAGTACTGAGGTTAGCGATGCGTTGTTGTCTGTCAAAAAGCACGTGGCTGTTAAAAAACACGTGGCTTTGTTTACCTCGCGCTAGTTAGGTTAAGTTGGTACTACTGAGGTTTAGGCCCGTCAAGATGGCAGTACTGAGGTTAGCGATGCGTTGTTGTCGATGACAGCTGTCAAAAAACACGTGGCTGTCAAAAAACACGTGGCTTTGTTTACCTCGCGCTAGTTAGGTTAAGTTGGTACTACTGAGGTTTAGGCCCGTCAAGATGGCAGTACTGAGGTTAGCGATGCGTTGTTGTCGATGACAGCTGTCAAAAAACACGTGGCTGTCAAAAAACACGTGGCTTTGTTTACCTCGCGCTAGTTAGGTTAAGTTGGTACCACTGAGGTTTAGGCCCGTCAAGATGGCAGCAGTGAGGTTGGCGATGCGTTGTTGTCGATGACAGCTGTCAAAAAGCACGTGGCTTTGTTTACAAATTCAAATCTCGCGCCAAAATTCAAATCTCCCGCCAAAATTCAAATTTCCCGCCAGAATTCAAATTTCCCGCCAGAATTCAAATTTCCCGCGGGGGGAGGCGCCAGAATCCCTGTATTATACCCCGATTCTCGTGTTAGAAGTTGTAAAACAGATTCTTAATCCCAGTTCTTTGACGTCAGGAAGGGCAAACGGTCGAAAACAATAGTGTATGATGTAAGAGGCTAGATACTGCTAGTTTTGCGTCAGGAAGGGCAACTAGTATTAAAACAAATTCTTCTGATTTAAAATCTTAGTTTTGCGTCAGGAAGGGCATCCGGCTGTAAAACAATAGTTCACGATACAGCGATTTAAAATCTAAGAAGTGCATCTAGCTGTAAAACCCCGATTCTCGTGTTAGAAGTTGTAAGAGATTCTTAATCCGTGTTCTTTGACGTCAGGAAGGGCAACCGGTCGAAAACAATAGTGTATGATGTAAGAGGCTAGATACTGCCAGTTATGCGTCAGGAAGGGCAACTAGTCTTAAAACAAATTCTTGCGATTTAAAATCTTAGTTTTGCGTCAGGAAGGGCATCCGGCTGTAAAACAATAGTTCACGATACAGCGATTTAAAATCTAAGAAGTGCATATAGCTGTAAAACTCCGATTCTCGTGTTAGAAGTTGTAAAAGAGATTCTTAATCCACGTTCTTTGACGTCAGGAAGGGAAACCGGTGGAAAACAATAGTGTATGATGTAAGAGGCTAGATACTGCCAGTTTTGCGTCAGGAAGGGCAACTAGTCTTAAAACAAATTCTTGCGATTTAAAATCTTAGTTTTGCGTCAGGAAGGGCATCCGGCTGTAAAACAATAGTTCGCGATACAGCGATTTAAAATCTAAGAAGTGCATCTAGCTGTAAAACCCGTGTTGAGGGTGATTCATTTGTCGGATGGGGGTGATCCTACTGTTGCATATTACATTCTCATGTAGTTTCGAGGGCGTGCAAAGAGCCAGCATTATGTAAGGGCTGTTGATGGAGGGGTGTTAAACATTGTACAGGCTCCTTCAACAGGAGTAGCCTACATGCCGGCACCGTGCAGGCTCTTTCGATAGGAGTAGGCTATATGCTGGCACTGTGTTTTAACCTCTCCGTACAATCATGATATTTTATGTTAGGAACTTACATAGGCTAAATGCTACACATTCCGTGGCAGAGCCGGGAATCGAACTCAGGCCTCCGGGGGGGTAGCAGCTAATCACACTAACTACTACACCACAGAGGAGGACTATTTCATTTTTACAGAACAGAATATTTTACAACCTTAATACGCTTATAATCTAGCAATAAGACGTTGAGTTACAAGTTGCTTATCAGCACACCGTATCTCCGTTCAAGGTTAGTGTGGCAGGAAGCCGAGTGTACAATTTCACCTAACACATACATTCCACACCTCGCTTCAGACTGCGCCGATACAACTTCAAAGATAGTGTTCTATGTAGTAGAACAGAAAATGTAACCCATAACCCGTTCCTAAAGCTTAAAACTGTAAATGTTTGAAGCTCCTGTTTTTACAGCTAGATGTGGTTCCTAACGTAGCAGGACCGGGATTAAAAATATGTTTTAAAGCCGAGTGCCTCCTCCTGACGCAGGAGTTTCATACGCGAGAATTTGTATTACGACCGGTTGCCCTTCCTGACGCGAGATTTTAAATCACAAGAATCCGTTTTACAACTGGATACCCTCCTAGGATTTTAAATAGCAGTATCTAGCCTCTTACATCATACACTATTGTTTTCGACCGGTTGCCCTTCCTGACGTCAAAGAACTCGGATTAAGAATCTGTTTTACAACTTCTAACACGAGAATCGGGGTTTTACAGCTAGATGCACTTCTTAGATTTTAAATCGCTGTATCACGAACTATTGTTTTACAGCCGGATGCCCTTCCTGACACAAAAGTAATATTTTAAATCGCAAGAATTTGTTTTAAGACTAGTTGCCCTTCCTGACGCAAACCTAGCAGTATCTAGCCTCTTACATCATACACTATTGTTTTCGACCGGTTACCCTTCCTGACGTTAAAGAACTCGGATTAAGAAACTGTTTTACAACTTCTAACACGAGAATCGGGGTTTTACAGCTAGATGCACTTCTTAGATTTTAAATCGCTGTATCACGAACTATTGTTTTACAGCCGGATGCCCTTCCTGACACAAAACTAAGATTTTAAATCGGAGAATTTGTTTTAAGACTAGTTGCCCTTCCTGACGCAAAACTAGCAGTATCTAGCCTCTTACATCATACACTATTGTTTTCTACCGGTTACCCTTCCTGACGTTAAAAAACTCGGATTAAGAAACTGTTTTACAACTTCTAACACGAGAATCGGGGATTTATAGCTAGTTGCTCTTCTTAGATTTTAAATCGCTGTATCACGAACTATTGTTTTACAGCCGGATGCCCTTCCTGACGCAAAACTAAGATTTTAAATCGCAAGAATTTGTTTTAAGACTAGTTGCCCTTCCTGACGCAAAACTAGCAGTATCTAACCTCTTTCATCATACACTATTGTTTTCGACCGGTTGCCCTTCCTGACGTCAAAGAACTTGGATTAAGAAACTGTTTTACAACTTCTAACACGAGAATCGGGGTTTTACAGCTAGATGCACTTCTTAGATTTTAAATCGCTGAATCATGAACTATTGTTTTACAGCCGGATGCCCTTCCTGACGCAAAGCTAAGATTTAAATCGCAAGAATGTGTTTTAAGACTAGTTGCCTTCCTGACGCAAAACTAGCAGTATCTAACCTCTTACATCATACACTATTGTTTTCGACCGGTTGCCCTTCCTGACGTCAAAGAACTTGGATTAAGAAACTGTTTTACAACTTCTAACACGAGAATCGGGGTTTTACAGCTAGATGCACTTCTTAGATTTTAAATCGTTGTATCGTGAACTATTGTTTTACAGCCGGATGCCCTTCCTGACGCAAAACTAAGATTTTAAATCGCAAGAATTTGTTTTAAGACTAGTTGCCCTTCCTGGCGCAAAACTAGCAGTATCTAACCTCTCACATCATACATTATTGTTTTCGACCGGTTGCCCTTCCTGACGTCAAAGAACTCGGATTAAGAATCTGTTTTACAACTTCTAACACGAGAATCAGGGTTTTACAGCTAGATGCTCTCCTTAGATTTTAAATCACTGTATCACGAACTATTGTTTTACAGCCGGATGCCCTTCCTGACGCAAAACTATGATTTTAAATCGCAAGAATTTGTTTTAAGACTAGTTGCCCTTCCTGACGCAAAACTAGCTGTATCTAGCCTCTTATATCATACACTATTGTTTTCGTCCGGTTGCCCTTCCTGACGTCAAAGAACTCAGATTAAGAATCTGTTTTTCAACTTCTAACATGAGAATCGGGTATTTACAGCTAAATGCTCTTCTTAGATTTTAAATCGCTGTATCATGAACTATTGTTTTACAGCCGGATGCCCTTCCTGACGCAAAACTAAGATTTTAAATCAGAAGAATTTGTTTTAAGACTAGTTGCCCTTCCTGACGCAAAACTAGCAGTATCTAGCCTCTTACATCATACACTATTGTTTTCGACCGGTTGCCCTTCCTGACGTCAAAGAACTTGACTTAAGAATGTTTTACAACAAGTTGTTCTTTCTAACATGAGAATCGGGGATTTATAGCTAGATGCTCGCCGGATGCCCTTCCTGACGGCATAAGTTGCCAGGATATGAATCGCGGTATCCATCATTGTGTCTGACTTGCAAGCTCACGCGTATTTTTTTTTTTTTTTTTTGCTGAGATATCATGCTACTTCCGTTCGCCAGCTATAGCGGAAACTCGCAGTACTGCGTCTATTTCGTCTTACAACTTGGAGGAGACAACATGTGTACATATAATTTATGATCTTTCACCCCCCAATATTTTTTTAACATGTAAGTATGTAGTATCTCGCAACATTCTTATCCGTGTGTGTATCAGTGTTCTAGTCGTGTTGCAATTACTAAGCGAGTGACCCGAGCGAGTTGGCTACGCAGTGTGCTTTCTTGATTTTCGTATGTATATGCAATTACTAAGCGTCTTAGCAGTGCGATGAACGAGTTAGCTACGCGGTATAGATTTTTTAAGCAAATCATTTGAAGTGTTGCCGAGTTAGCTATGCGATATGTGCACAGTGTGTTTTTGATTTTCATACTAGGCAAGTGATAGGCGAGATAGCTATGCGATATGTGCACAGTGTGCGTTTTACACTATGTAAATCATTGAAGTTGTACTTTTGCTCTGAACACATCAAACAATGTTCTTACAGTGTTCGATTCTAGTCTTGCTATGCTTCAATCTAATTTTCTTAGAACAAAGGTATCCCCTAACATGTTGTACCGGATCACATGTTAAGGTTAACGGCATCGAGTGCAGTGTTCGATTCTAGTCTTGTTATGTTTCAATCTAATTTTCTTAGAACAAAGGTATCCCCTAACATGTTGTACAGTGTTCGGTTCTACATGTTTAGTGATCTGAACACATCAGTCAATGTTCTGATCACATGTTGCATCGAGTGCAGTGTTCAATTCTAGTCTTGTTATGTTACAATCTGATCTTCTTAGAACAAAGGTATCCCCTAACATGTTGTACAGTGTTCGGTTCTACTTGTTTAGTGATCTGAACACATCAATCAATGTTCTGATCACATGTTAAGGTTAACGATATCGAGTGCTGTGTTCAATTCTAGTCTTTTTATGTTTCAATCTGATCTTCTTAGAACAAAGGTATCCCCTAACATGTTGTACAGTGTTCGGTTCTACTTGTTTAGTGATCTGAACACATCAATCAATGTTCTGATCACATGTTAAGGTTAACGACATCGAGTGCAGTGTTCGATTCTAGTCTTGTTATGTTTCAATCTGATCTTCTTAGAACAAAGGTATCCCCTAACATGTTGTACAGTGTTCGGTTCTACTTGTTTAGTGATCTGAACACATCAATCAATGTTCTGATCACATGTTAAGGTTAACGACATCGAGTGCAGTGTTCGATTCTAGTCTTGTTATGTTTCAATCTGATCTTCTTAGAACAAAGGCACCCCCTAACATGTTGTACAGCGTTCGATTCTACTTATGTAGTGTTCTGAACACACCAAACAATGGTTTAATCACATGTTGAAGTTAACGACATCGAGTACAGTGTTCGATTCTAGTCTTGATCACTTATTTTGTGTTCTGAACACATCAATCAATGTTCTGATCACATGTTGTATCGAGTACTGGCTGTCTCATAAGGATCTATGTATAACCGCCATCTTGCGTCCGCCATCTTGCGCAAGCATCCTTAGGGCGTCTCTAGCCATCTTATGCAAGGATCCTTAAGCCGCCTCATAAGAGCAACCACCATCTTGCGCAAGCATCCCTAGGGTGTCTCATAAGGAGCCTTGTATAACCGCCATCTTGCGCAAGCATCCCAAGGGCGTCTCATAAGAAACTATGTATAGCGATCATCTCGCATAAGCACCTTTAAGGAGTCATGTATAGCCACCATCTTGTGCAATTAGCGTCGAGAGATGGCTGCTGTAGAGCGAGCGGATGACAGCTGACGAAATTGCCCCGCATAGGGCAGCACGGTGCTCTGTTCATTAAAAGATGGCGGATGACAGCTAACGAAATTGCCCGCATGACAGCAGCATAGTGCTCTGTTGGTTAAATATGGCAGATGACACCTGTCAAAAAAAAAAGCACATGGCTTTGTTTCCAAACAAGAGCACGTGGAATTTACCGCCACAACCAAGAGGGCTGCACTGTACTCTGTTGCTTAAAGATGGCAGATGATGGCTGTCAAAAAAGCACGTGAGTTTGTTTCCAAACAAGAGCGCGTGAAATTTTTCAATTTGCCACCACCACATTTCAAAGGTATCTAGCTAAAGAGGGCAGCACGGTGCTCTCTGGATTAAAGATGGCGGATGATAGCTAACAGAACTTTTTCAAATTGCCCGCTACTACGTGCTTAAGGTAGTAGCTATAAAGAGGGCAGCACGGTGTTCTGTGGATTAAAGATGGTGGATGACAGCTGACGAAATTGCCCGCATGATAGCAGCATGGTGCTCTGTTGATTAAAGATGGCGGATGACAGCTGTCAAAAAAAGCACATAGCTTTGTTTCCAAACAAGAGCACGTAGAATTTACTGCCACCACATTTCAAACTAAAGATTGCAGCACTGTTCTCTCTGGATTAAAGTTGCTAAAGAGGGCAGCACGGTGCTCTCTTGATTAAAGATGGCGGATGATAGCTAACAGAACTTTTCAAATTGCCCGCTACTACGTGCTTAAGGTAGTAGCCATAAAGAGGGCAGCACGGTGTTCTGTGGATTAAAGATGGCGGATGACAGCTGACGAAATTGCCCGCATGATAGCAGCATGGTGCTCTGTTGATTAAAGATGGCGGATGACAGCTGTCAAAAAAGCACATGGCTTTGTTTCCAAACAAGAGCACGTGGAATTTGCCGCTACCACATTTCAAACTAAAGATTGCAGCACTGTTCTCTCTGGATTAAAGATGGCGGATGACAGCTGTCAGAAAAGCATATAGGTTTGTAAAGCACGTGGAATTTACCGCCACCACATTTCAAAGGTAAGTAGCTAAAGAGGGCAGCACGGTGCTCAAATATGGTTGCTGTCAAAAAGCATTTTTCAAATTATCCGCTACCACAAAGAGGGTAGCACTGTGCTCTATGGATTAAAGATGGCGGATGACAGCTGCACGTGGATTTGTTTATCTCACGCTAGTGAGGTTAAGTTGGTAGCACTAAGGTTTAGGCCCGCCAAGATGGCAGCACTGCCGATGACAGGTGACGAATTTTACATCTACTACGATAAAGAGGGTAGCACAGTGCTCTGTGGTTTAAAGATGGCGGATGACAGCTGTCAAAAAAGCACGTGGCTTTGTTTACCACACGCTAGATAGGTTAAGTTGGTACCACTAAGGTTTAGGCCCGTCAAGATGGCAGTACTGAGGTTAGCGATGCGTTGTTGTCTGTCAAAAAGCACGTGGCTGTCAAAAAACACGTGGCTTTGTTTACCTCGCACTAGTTAGGTTAAGTTGGCACTACTGAGGTTTAGGCCCGTCAAGATGGCAGTACTGAGGTTAGCGATGCGTTGTTGTCTGTCAAAAAGCACGTGGCTGTCAAAAAACACGTGGCTTTGTTTACCTCACGCTAGTTAGGTTAAGATGGCACTACTGAGGTTTAGGCCCGTCAAGATGGCAGCAGTGAGGTTAGCGATGCGTTGTTGTCGATGACAGCTGTCAAAAAGCACGTGGCTTTGTTTACAAATTCAAATATCCCGCCAAAATTCAAATTTCCCGCCAGAATTCAAATTTCCCGCGGGAGGAGGCCGCAGAACTGTCCAATTATACTACTAATACAGAACAATTGTCTCTTAAAATTTATAAAATGAACTGTAAATTTCTGAAAATTTTTTCTTCAGATTAATGAATTTAATTTAAAAAATAAAGAAAATATGATCAACTCTAAATTTCTTGATGCATTTCATTTAATCTGAAGCACTGTCAAAGATATTGTCAATTGCATTGTCTGAGTAACTGCTCTTTGGGAAAGTGTATTCTTCAACTCGTGCTGCACATGTTGGTTCCGAGACCTGTAACTGGTTCGGTTCTGTTCCGCTTTTCCTCCACAAGCTTCGAACATCTCTATGCTCTTGTGGACTAACTTGGGCACTCAGTTGTCTGTAGAATCTGTGATGCACAGGAGGAACGAATAGTAGAAAGTTGAGGAAATCTTGGTATTTATTTCCATTAATTTTTGGCAACGTTGACCTGCGAGTAAGCGATGGCAATGTCTCAACATCTCTTCCAACTGCTTTAGCTTTCATCTTGTATGATAAGAGTTCTATATCTTTATTTATAGAACAATGTCCATGGTTCATCTTTTGTTTTGCCCTCCCTTATAGTCACTAAGTGCGGTCAGATGCGTGATGGTAGGTGGCAAACTCTTAATAAATTTCAACAAACAGGACATGATCTCTTGACATCCCGGGAAGCCTCGCCTTGAGGATCATTTTCAACCAGTTGTTGTACATCCACCAGGGGTTTTTTTTCGAGAGCACTTTTCTTTCCGTAAATGGAACCCCTTTCCGACAAGAGCATTACTATTTTTGTCAGGCAAACCATTGTCAATGGTATTTTGCAGCTTGTCACACGTGTCTGTATGTGGCCTACAGAAGCTGAGATTAAAGCATGTGTTAAAAATATGTCGGTAAAAGCTTCCCCGTACTGGTTCAGTTCGCTTCCCCTCACAAACTTCCGTATAAATATGATACATTCTCTTAAGGTTTAGGTTAACAGCGAGATATTTCTTGTTAGGTGCTCTCTGGTGTGAATAATGGCTACTGTACTTTGGGAAGTTTCCAACGTGTTCCACCAGGGCTACTTTAACTTCTTCACTCTTATTTCCATCATTTCAGTATAAAAAAGATATGAATATATGTATGAATGGAAAGAAGAAAGGCAATACAGTTCCTTTATTCACTTATAAGCAATGGCGGCGCGTGACTTTCGTCACTGGGGGTTCAACAGAAGGAAAATCCCCCCCCCCCTCAGTATCTCCCCTCTCCCCTGTCACCTGTGCCATGACGAAGTTCAGAGAATGGGCATAACGGTGCACATAATGTGCATGCCTAAAATCTTCCCTGATGAGAACTTGCACCCTGAATCGTGACCATTCATTACATTTGCTCCATCGTAACCTTGTGAAATCAACTTATCTCTATTATCCACAACTTCGCTCAAAGAAAATTTTAAACACTCTGCTATTGTCTTAGCATCATGACCAGAGGGTAGAGGAAACCCCAGAATCTTTCAACTGGCTTACCGTTGGGAAGAATGATAACAAATTGTGCTGCAGTTGATATATCGGTGGTCTCATCTTCGATTACCGAAATGAAGTGCGCTGTGGTGATTTTTTTTTTCACGACAGATTTCATACATGCGCAAAAGCAAATCATTCTGAATGTCTTTCGAGATGCTTTTGAAAACAGTTGCTTTGGACAGATGGTCTCTTAATGCAACGTCAATTTCAGAACTAAAATTGACGAGGCCTCGAAATATGCCAGGATTCGATGATTCACTTGTTTCGTCATGCCCACGCAATGCCATCTCAAACGCACCACAGAACTTTACACAGCACATAACGAATTTTCCGTACTTGGTCGTTGTCTCTTTCCACAGACTGCCTGTAAGCACAGTCAAATTACTGACGGTTATCGTGTCTTCCCAGGAGATCGAATTGTAACTGGGCAAGCATATGAGATTTAGAACTTCTGTGCTTCTTCATTATTATTTTTGGACAAACATCCTATATCTACCACTCCGACTTTGGTCCAAGTCCCTTCGCTTTCATCACCCATGAAGCATAAAAAAGGAAAAAAATCAACATGTTAGTAATTTCGCACCCACAGATCCACTCGATTCTTTTATACGGTATAAATCCATTCTGAATTTACGCACGATTTCATTACTTTTACTTTTAGGATGCCTCGTTATATCAAGATCAGGCATTCTGCGTCCGGCATCCTTAATCTTAATCTTAAGTTTACGCTCACGAGAGAGAGAGAGAGAGAGAGAGAGAGAGAGAGAGAGAAGAAAAGTTTGTCTTCTTAAGTATCGTATCACTGTTCAAACTCATTATGTAGCTCCTTACCTTTCCCGGGAACAAAAATTATGGACGCAACTACAGTGCACAAAAATACACACACGGAGAAAATATTGTAACTCCTTATGTCCTAAAAATTAAGTTTCTGGACGGCACAACAGTGCAGAAAAACACTCACGCGCTTGCACAGCGTACAATAATATTACGAATTATGATAACTATTGCAAACTGTTGTAAACACTAGCATCACACTTGAAAAACAGCGTAAACTTTAGGGATGTATGTTCGCAATGTTGGTAACTTAATTTTAAGAACTCCTGTGGCTAGGCAATTAGCGTTTCCTTTGGTATTACATTCCCGCTACTCTTTGCCTCGGTGATTTTTAAGTTAATTTTCTCTCAAAAAAGTAATTATTCCAAAAAAGGCAACTGAACAGATGTTTAGTAAATATTGATGTATTTGGGAAAAGACATCAATTGGAATTTGGCAATTTAATGTGACTGCTGCCAGTAATGATGCTCTTCAACACTAGCGCTAATTATGTGCACTATTTTCTGCTACGTAGTTGAATTCCTGTAAGGGCAACAGATGGCAGGCACATACTTACCCCAACATAAGGTCAGTATAGACAGACCTTGCTCCAACAACCCCCGACAACACGACTAGAGAGAGTGGCATATTGCGCATGCGTAAACCACGGATATCTGTTCCTGCGATATCCTGGTCTTGTCTACGTGCCGGCCGATGTCCCCCCGCACCTCGCCACTCCCTTCGCCCAGGTACGGACGGACAGATTTCCTTCCAAGGGGGTTCATTCCAGACAAGTATCCAGCCACGGAACGTGCGCAGTTCACATGAATTGAAAGCTAGTACGAGTATATTACGGATAGATGGGCTAAGCAAGAGCTTCGAGATTGACAGGGGAGTTATGAATATTAAGTAGTTGAATAAAATTTGATATAAACTGGAGGTTCATTGCTCCATTGCGCTATACCAGAAACCGCCACTGCTTATAAGCACCACAAATGTTAACTTCACTTCAAAACAGTAACACTTTACACATTAATAAGCATACATTGATGGCCAAGTCACATATACGTCTTGGCCTCCAAAGGAAACAGACAATTTACTAAGCAGTTTTTCTTTCACTCAACAGATCACAGCACCAGATGGAGGTGGATTTGTACCTCTTGGCCACAATAATTTTACAAATATTAGGTAGGTATCCATTTCTGCACTTAACTCATTTTTTTTTTTCAAAATGTCACTTGTAACCCTTGGCATCTCACCCCCTCAAATACGCCAGCTTGGTGATGATAGATTTACTGGTATACAAAAGGACTCCTTCGAGATAAAATTCCGGCTCCTCGGTGTCTCCTAAAACCGTACAAGTAGTTATTGAAACGCATTAACCAAGAGCATTATTATTACTGGGCAACCAGCCTGCATTAACACTAATCAGAGGGAATGTGGAAGATGTCCGACCTTCGAAAAATGAAGACATCAGCACAAGAAAGGGAGGAGCCACGAAGGGGGTGAAAATGAAAGACACCCTAGGCCTCGCAAACTTCGGGGTCGGAAGTGAGCAAGTGTTGACCAATGATGGTCGGATAGGAAAGATGAAAGTGAGGAGCCTGACACAAATGGAAGTAATGCCAGACTCAGCTAGGGGAACTTGGTTGCCAGCCCACGCTCCCAAGTTTAGAGCCCCAGGTCGCCCCGTACGATAGGCGGAAGATAACGTGGGTGTGTCCTACGACCCCTTCCACAGGGTTTCTTATTGCTCATTTAGCTCTTGTTTTTGGAAGTCCCCCAAAAAATCGAAAACCCCGCCCCCTGAAAACTTTCTGCGTACGGCTTTGAAATGCAATATTGAATGACAGTTCTGTGTATAATAGATTAACGGTATCTGAGGATAGGCTACCATTTATTAGCAAAGGAAAGCGCGATGGAATTTCTAAAACAAGTCTCTCTTTTCACGTTTTAATTCAGGAAAACTTACACAGGCATAGACCTACTCTTGAAAAGCCTGTGATTCGGCTGTACGAAAGGATGCATTGAGTGACATCGTTTTGGGCCGCAGTACTTATTAACACACATTCACAACTAGAGCGGTTTATCGTCTATTCCGCCGCCGTGAAGCGAATAAACCTGTTAGTAAAAGAATAAAACATTGTTTCTGTGTTAGGCCATTTTCCAAAATTCCCTATATGTTTTGCAATGCCTTAAGCCGCGTATACACTTGAGCATTCGCCCCGAATGAGCATGCGTTGCCGATGCGGGAGCGCACAAGCACGACCCGCATGCCAATCTGTTGAGCAAGTTTCCACTGTGTTCGGACCTCGTGCGGACCGAGAACACAGCTGCAAAAACAAAGAAACGCTGCAGTACTTACCCGATCCAGTCATGTTGCTTCTTTTCATTCTTGCCTTTTCCCTCCGGTAGGAACCCTTGAGGCTTTGAATTTTCTTGCGGCACTCATCTTTTGGAAATTGCACGAAGGAAGCAATTTCACTCCAAGCATCGTCCTTTTTTAAGGTATTTTAATAGAACTCGTCCTTGGGGTTCCACAGAACGGGATACTTGTGGTAGTACCCCAGGAGGATAAGAGAATTATCCTGGGACAATTCCATTTCAACGTCCGGCTCCATGGCTAAATGGTTAGCGTGCTGGCCTTTGGTCACAGGGGTCCCGGGTTCGATTCGGGAATTTTAACCATAATTGGTTAATTCCGCTGGCACGGGGGCTGGGTGTCGTCTTAATCATCATTTCGTCTTCATGTCAACTCAAAAGACCGGCGAGCCGAACTTGTCCTCGGACACTCCCGGCACTAAAAGCCATACGCCATTTCATTTCATTTTTCCATTTCAACTTAAAATTATCTTTCACACTCTTCCTTCACTTCACTTGCACGAGCGAGATCGCATATGCATAGCGGAAGCAGTCGGCTCATACTGTTCGGGCTACCCCACTCGTCCACACTGAGCACGAACAGAGCACGTGCTCACTTTGAGGTACCGACAACGTTCGGATCGAGCTGAGGAATGCGGATCCATTCAGTTCGCCCTGTACTCATCTGAGCAAAACTGGGCAAACGCATGCTCATTCGGGGCGAATGCTCAAGTGTATACGCGGCTTTAGAGAGGACGCCGAGATCCGAACGGAAGTTGCTCCATCCTCGAAGTGCTCGAAGTGAAAAGTACCGTAACATCCCGTACATATTAATTTACGTGCATTGATTGCATTTACTTAACCATTTCACTACTGAAATAACTATTTGTTATACCGGTAATAGTTATTATTGCTCCCTAGCGGATGTTTGTCTAATCACACCTCTTATCTTCTAATCACACTGCCCCCTTTCCAAGAAATAAGCCTGACCAATGGAAGCCTCTGAAACGATCGTTTGTTGGTGCCTCGACTAGCTAGCTTCACAGCATTTGGTGATATCTGCAATTTATTTTTAATAAGTTAGTTTGAATATAGGTAGGTGCTGAACAAGAATGATGGCCAGGCGACTATCACCAGAGAATTCGTTTGGGAATGGAACTGTGAAGCTGTTCCCAAAGATTCACGATGGAAGGATGGAAACAATACATTTAATACTGTCTCTGAAATCCTTTGAGAGTATGGTTGGTGAGTAGGCCCTACAGTTAGTAAACACTCTAGAAGGAAAATAGATGTAGGCTAAGCATCGACGTCTGTAATGTGAGTAGGCCTACATGACGGAAGGACATATGAGACATACGTATCAGTATTAAAAATAGGACGTAGGTGAAGTGAATGTATTGGTACATACGGTAGTCGATCGTACTTCCTACAACTAGATTTAGCTGTTGATAACCAGAACCAAAGAACAACTGCCAATTTTCAATTCACTTCGCCATCCTCACCTCATTTATCAACCCTTATGTTGATTGGGCTGTTTTGGACTGGTGAGACAAAACTAAGGGGAAGTTTTCATTTCAATCATTGATGAGCACAGCTCTAATCTGGATTCAAATTAGTAAACATTAAATCCCAAATTGCACCGCCATTTTGAAAGATTAAGCCTCCCTTCATCACCCTACGTATTGAAATTACCTCCACTTCCTCTTGTCCCTTTGTAATAATAATAATAATAATAATAATAATAATAATAATAATAATAATAATAATAATAATAATAATGCTATTGTTTTTACGTCTCACTAACTACTTTTTCGGTTTCCGGAAACGCCGAGGTGCCGGAATTCTGTCCCGCCGGAGTTCTTTTAGGTGCCGATAAATTACCTTTGTGATCAATAGCCATGTTGGATTTGTACCCGAGCTCTTAGAAATCTAAATCTTTCACAAATTTAAGAAATATAGACCTATGAGGTTTGGCTGTTAACATGAGAGAATGGAGAGGATATTTACTCATTACATTTGTTTACAGGATTGAAGGTGCTATGAGGGTTCTGGCCATGCCTCCGTTATAAAATGGCAAAGTTACCCACAGAGTTAAATAATTTGGTCGCAATGTTGGCTAGCATAGGTATCAATATGTGTCACCTAAAGACATCAGTAAATTGTCATTAGTTCATGCCTAATATGGAGGTTTACTACTAATGATCATAGTATAAGCTGCTTCGTGGTCTTCTCCCAGTTCATCTATCTTCTTCTTCTTCCCTTGTCCCACATCTGTAGGGTCGCGGGTGCAAACTGTATCGCACACGTGAATTTGGGCCTGTGTTACTGCCGGATGCCCATCCTGGCGCCAACCCCATATGGAGGGATGTAATCACTATTGAGTATTTCTGTAGTGGTTGGTAGTGTAGTGTGGTGTCTGAATGCAAAGAGGAAAGTGTTGGGACAAATACAAACACCCTGTCCCCGAGACAGAAGAATTAATTAGACGCGATTAAAATCCCCGACCCAGCCGGGAATCGAACCCGGGACTCTCTGAACCGAAGGCCTCAATGCTGACCATTCAGCCAACGAGTCGGACATCCCAGTAACTGTTCATCTATACTAGGCAGTAAATACTGTAAATCAATTGATATTCTGCAACCAGGCGAGTTGGCCATGCGGTTAAGGGCATGCAGCTGTGAGCTTGCATCCGGGAGATAGAGGCTCCGCAAACACAATATAAAAACCACTGTCAGGTGCTGATGACTCTTTATTACATTAGTACACGGCATCTCCGTGCCCTTCACAATGATCGCTCAACACCGGACACTGTTCATGCCCCTTATATACACTACCAGGCCTGGTAACAATCAGCGGCGAAGCGTGAACTAAGTAAGGGGGGGAGACAGATTTCTTAAAAATATTTAAACTATTTTCATCACATTAGTGTAAATATGGAATTTTGTTTTCGACGCATACAGATCTACGTTCAATATTATATTAATGACTGAAACTAAGACAAATCCTATAGCAACCTATAATCCTACATGCACTCGTTTTATTTTTAAATGTAGACTAAATGGGTAGTGGGAGTTGTCATATATTGCTATGTAGATTTAATAAGAGAAATAAGAAATAAATAGATTTTCGTACAAGTCACCTTAAACAATATTCTTGTAAATGAGTTAAATCCGCCTGTCCTTCATTTCAGCAAATGTATCTATTACCCCTTGTCTTGAAGTCTCTGGTTGGTCACTGAAGTCCTTAAATAGGTTTTAATTCGTTTCAAGGCATTAATAGTGCGTTCACTAGAAACTGACGTTAACGGAATATACGGCATCTAGTTAAGCAATTTTGTTGTTTCCGTATACACACACTGGAGTTCATTGTTCAGAATATAAGCCAGTAGTTGTGGGGGTTATAATACCTTAACTAACAATGGCGGGCAAGGAAGTGCATGTACTTGAAGGGTTTTCATGCTGTCATTCATTTATTAGGTGTAAGTTTGCTATTTTTCGTATTTGAATATGATTATTTTATTTTTAGACTGTCTTATAATAAAATAAATTCAAATTAACTACATTAAAAGCATGTCTGAGATGATAGCCAATAAGAGCACTCTTATACCTGGGATCCAAATACTAGCCAATGAGAGCAAGAAGAGACACTGGCAAGTCTGTCTACTGGGCGGAGAAATCTCGCTATAGGAAAGTCATAGTTCCACAGTCAGCACATACAGATAGCGTTAGTGTTGCTCTATCTGAAATCAAAGGGAAAATACACAGAATGGACAGCGTCTACTTTCGCCTACGTGCTTCGTGTAACTGACGCGAGCCCTAACATTGCCGAAGTGAGACGAAAATAAGTAAAGCGGAGATTATAATAATGTCATGAATGTGAAAATAACTAATGTCCTAAAAATAACTGAATTAACTAGACAGTATTTCGTTCACAAAATGTTAATGGTACACGCTGTCTACCCTGTCTCCCCATACGCTTCGCCCCTGGTAACAATACTAAATATGAACAGCAATAAACACGAATAACACTAATGCACTCTGGTGGCTGTTCTACCTGTCACAGAGAATTGCAACTCTAATAATTCACATACCCACCAATGGTGTGTACATGTACAACTTGCATTGACATCCAACCATTTCTTCTGGGTGCTCTAATTTCTTGGTAGCCCTGAAGATGGTTTTCTGTGGTTTCCCATTTTCACGTCAGGCAAATGATGTGGCTGTACCTTAAGTCCACAGCCGCTTCATTCCCACTCCTAGGATTTTCCTATCCCATCGTCGCCATAAGACCTATCTAGCAAATTGTAAAAGATATTCTACAAAGTTATCTTTCTTTCAATGCTATTTCTCATATTGTCACCTAAAAACATCAGGAAATTGTCATAGTTCATGCCTAATAATCATAATATAAGTTGCTGTATTGTCCTCTCCCAGTTCATCTATACTAGGCAGTAGATATTGTAAATCAGTTGGTATTCTCCAATGTTAACTTTCTTTTAATTCTATTTTTCATACGAGTTTAAAAGAAACACTTATTTTGTAAGTTAAATGCAAAATTTATGTTGATGAAGAGCAATAACAGTCTAATGCAGCAGTATGTGGCTTACATCCATCACGTTTTTATCCATCTTCAGAAGTACCAGAATACCAGACTTTTACATAGAGAAGAGTTTCCTCTATATGCTGGCAAATCTATTGCATTTAATCACTCATAAATGTCAACCAACTGTGCCAGAATTCAATCTTTCAACCTTGAACACAGCATCAAGTGCTCAAACAACTATGCTAAGTAGGTGGTGAGGAATATACAACACTAAATTCATAAATATACTTGTTCTCGGATGTCAGGCGCAGATATAAAGGGGTTATGGTGTGCTTGGTGCACATTGCGATGTTCCTCCCTTGTGGTGGTCAGACGTGGTCGACAGGAAACTTGACGATGAGTATGCCTGCCCTCAAGTTTCCATGCAGTTCAACTTTGGGCTAGTTTCACATCCGAATGCCCCACAAATCTGAATATTGCACGATTCGACCCGACGGCCAAATGGAGACCCACAATGAAGCCCTTTTCAAACTCGTGTCAGGTGCTAATGACTCTGTATTACATTAGTACACGGCATCTCCGTGCCCCTCACAATCTTCGCTCAACACCGGACACTGTTCATGCCCCTTATATTACACTACCAGGCCTGGTAACAATACTAAATATGAACAGCACTAAACATGAATAACACTAATGCACTCTGGTGGCTGTTCTGCCTGTCACAGAGAATTGCAACTCTAATAATTCACATACCCACCAATGGTGTGTACATGTACAACTTGCATTGACATCCAACCATTTCTCCTGGGTGCTCCAATTTTTTTGTCGTGCGATGAAAATGGTATGTTCAGATCTGTCAGCAGAGAGATGGCATGGAATGACATTAGTAGACAAATAAGCTTGAAAGGAATCTTTAAACATAGGAAAGATCATCATATGAAAAAAAGTTAACCCTCATCTGGTATCATCTATGTTTGTAACGTAACTGGTATCATATGTCTGTCAGACTCCAGATATTTACTTTTAAATTAAACAATGTGTTCTTAATTTTTTGATATTTGTTCAACATAATTCCTTTAAATATATGTTTTCAAACATGTCAGTGCAAAGGTAGACGAAAAAATTACAAATCCAGAAAATAAATAATAAAATATTAGAATGATGCTCCAAAAATGTAGACGCCTCTGTTTTTTTAAAAAACCTAGACAATATGATTATTATGATCATTTCACTGATATGTCAATGTTATACAAAGACCATACAAACAATTAAAACATAAAATTACTGGAAAACTCAAAACACAAATTTCAATTTTAAGGTTCAAAGTCACTGTTTGTTAGAAAGCACAATTTTCCTTATCACAGGATATGTTACCTTATTTTTACATGTATATACCCACAAATCAAAACATTTTGTGTCCAGATATACCTATCATTTTCAAAATATATAGAAAAACACCTTAGACTTCAAAAATGTTTCATGCACCCACATACGTTCATTCATTTATCCGCAAAGCACTCTCAGCAAATTTTTTTGGCGCACTCCAAGCAGATCGGTTTTCCACACTTCTGACATGGGTACTTCGTTCTCATTTTCAGTTTAGGATTGCAAAAGTAGCACGTTTTACGAACCTCAAAGAATTCAGGCAGTTCAAACAGAAAGTCAGTTCAAAGTTTGGTTCATTAGGTCGTAAAACTCACCGAGATGGTCCTGATTGCGGCTCCATTATTATTTATAGGAATTAAATGCACTGTAAGTAACAACAGTGTTATACTAATTCACAATAATCACAATAAACACTCAATACTGAATAACGTCATTCGCGAACAATAGTCACGGAACTGGTATCATACGTCTGTCAGACGGCGCGATAAGTTTACTACGCACTTACTCAAGGTCAAACAAAGCAAGCGGTACATCACCTTCCCTGCAGGCAAACAACACTCCAACTGAGAGGTACACAAGGGAAGAAAGCAGTAGGCTGAGGAAAGGAGAGGGTACCGGTATGGCCTTGGAAACTTTTTCAGCCGTCTCACAGACGTATGATACCAGTTGAGGGTTAAAATTCAAGAAGGTAAATTGGGGCATAGATTCATTTACAGGAAGAGGAATTAGGGATTGAATAATTTACCAAGGGAAATGTTTGATAAACTTCCAAATTATTTGAAATCATTCAAGAAAAGACTAGGTAAACAACTCATAGAGAATCTGCCACCTAGGCGACAGCCCTAAATGCAGATCACTGGTAATCAAAAAATTATAAAACAGGTGCAGATGATCATAGATGACTTGGACCTTACCCACTCATGCACACAAACTGAACTTTCATTACCATTACATTTACTAGCAATTACGTACAAACATCATACATGAAGCATAAAAGAATGGAAGAATAGGAATCATTGTTAGCCTCAAGATAAAAAGATAGTTCTCAGTAATACCAGTACATGATGTGGTCAGATATAACTAGTCAGAGAGTTCAAAATGAAGAGATTTATTTACAACAGGGATCATCATTGTCATCATTATCAGTTCCCTTTAACCAGCTCCAGGTGTTGGCATATTTTTGATATTTCTGTACATTATCATCTCTTTTCATCACTCCTCTTCTGTAATTCTGTTCCATTCCAAGTTCCTTCTTCTTATACTGGTCTTGAACAAATCTACCCATCTTCCATTGGGTCTCCCTCTTGCTCTTTTACTGAGCAAGTGGTTTCCCATTTTCACACTGACCAAATGCTGGGGCTGTACCTTAATTAAGGCCACAGTTGCTTCCTTCCCACTCCTAGCCCTTTCCTATCCTATTGTCGCCATAAGACCTATCTGTGTCTGTGCTACATAAAGCAGATTGTTTTGCTCTCTTTCCCTCAAACTTAGCCTCCACCATCTGATTTGGTATTCTTCCCTCCTCCATTCTCTATACACATCCAAACAATCTCACAAAGAGAGGCCAGACACTGCAGCCAACCTATTTCAAATTGATCAGCCTCCAATTCCAATGCAATGCACACCACAATTAAACCGGAGTGGTGGCTGAGTGGTCACTGTACTTGTCTGCGAGCTTCGAAGACGTGAGTTCGAATTTCATCGCAGCTTTATTTCTTGTGCAAAATGAATTAATATTTGAGGAAACGTGAAGATAAAAATGTGAACAAAAATATTATGCAAATTGCATTACACTTTATTTTCTACCTGAAATCAATATAGGCCTAAACATTCACACAGTTACTGCTGGATCTCTCTCTATGTTAATTTGAGGTATGAAATAACGTTCACTGAAGTTTGCCTAATATTTTTATTAACATTTTAATCTTCACATTCCCTCAAAAAATCATTTATTTTGTACACAAAATATAGCTGCAACAAGACTCAAACACATGTCGTTGAGGTTCACTGACCACTCAGCCACTGCTCCGGTTGCCTGTGGTGTAACTCTCCAGGTATATATGTGTTGCATTGGAATCAGGGATTCATCAATATTTCTGAAATTATTAGGTTGCAGACTTGACATGTTTAAGTGTAATGTGTTCACCTATTAATGTTCTATCACCTCCACTTGGTCTAAAGCGGATCCTCCAACATGTTCAAATACTAAAGCTTATTGACCTAAACCCTTATACACGAGTTACTGTTGAGTTTCATCCAGCAGATACATTAAAGCTCATTGAAATCAGTAGGACTATTCTTCTCAGATTTTCCAGTCAAATTTTCTACTCCAATTTCCTTCTTGACATCTTCATATCTTGCTCTGTCTTTCCATATCTTTCCTATCAGACTCCTTGGTAATTTCATTTCACTCGCTTGAATTTTACTCTCCTCTCTTCTTCTCACTGCCCAGGTCTCCATCGCCTATGTCAATATGGGTATATAGTACATCTTTTACATCACTTCCTTATACATCTTCCAAACTATATTCTCTACCTTCTGGTAGGATGCATTCACCTATTGCATCCTTGTGCTAAACTCTATATCCAGCCTTGAAATTTTCATTAGTTTGTTTCCTAGATATTTAAATCTGTCCATTATTTCAGGGTTCTGACCTCCAGTATTTATGATTCCTTTCCCTATTCTGTCTCTTCTTATTATCACCATTGGCTTGCTCTTCTCCACTCTGAATTTCAAACCATTTTTCATAATTTTATCTTTCAGTATGTCCAGATGTTCTTGTAATTCCTTAGATTCCATTCTCCTCACCACAGTAGCATCAGCAAATAGCATTACCTTCATCTGTCTTTCACCAAGTGCTTCCTTTGACTCCTTCACAATTTCATCCATTACCATTGCAAATAATAAGTTAGTGGTCACAGCATGCTTCCCTGTCTTAGTCCTTAACCATTCCATCCTCCCAACTTGGATCTGGACACAGCTCAAATATTTGTCATCCATTACACTATTATATGCCTTAACTACGAGGGTCGAGTCATAAGTCATGGCAACTATTTTTTTTTCTCACGAACAGGAGACAACATGGAAAAATCTAAGATATGCATTTGGAAATATAGGGCATGTACTTATGCATAGTACCTGAAGGCAAATTCTGACTTCAGAAGATTCTCATAGGAAATTGACAGAACACATGCCATTGGTAAACATTGTTTTATTATGGTATAGACAGCAATTACACAAGACTACGTACAAAGGACAGGTCTCTACTGGTTACAGACCTTCAAAATAATCACCCAAGTTTTCCACTGTGCATTGCGAGTGGTGGAGCAGGCGCTGAATACCATTCGCTGCATGTGTATCGCTAACGTGTGACACCTCTCTCCCAAATGCTGTTACTATGTCACCTTTGTTAGCAAACCGTTGTCCACGTAATGGCTTCTTGACTTTGGGGATTAGATCATAGTCACATGGGCTCAGATCAGGCTAATAAGGCGGGTGTGGAAGAACCTCCCATCCCCACAGTTGTAAGCGACACTGAACGATGGCTGCTGTGTGAGCTGTTGCGTTATCATGCAGGATTATGGCATTGTCCAAAAGATCTGGACGTTTGGTTCGCACTGCATGGTGCAATTGGTACAACAAAAAGGAATTGTAATAAACATCTTTGTCATAGACATGGACGGCCTAGGCGTGGCAAATTGGCAGCTGATACTCTACCCCGTTTGAACGTCTCCAGCCACCTCGCCACTGTTCTATAGGGCATGGCATGTACACCTAATGCTTCCCGCAGCTCTGCATGGCATTTGCGTGCATTTCTGCCGCGGAGAACTGCTATTTTAATATACGATCGTTGCTCCTGCTTGTTGACTTCCTTTTTGTGATGCTCTCACTCACACACTGAACTTCGGGGCATGCTTAGACCCACACTGTTGTTTACATACACCATCTAGTGGCATCATACACAATTAAATACCGTACATTTCCAAACGCATATCTTAGATTTTCCGTGTTGTCTCCTGTTCGCAAGAAAAAAAATAGTTGCCATGACTTATAACTCGACTTACGTATATTGAGAAGTGTCATCACTTGATCTTTGCCTTATTCCTAATGTTTTTCAGCAGTTGTATCATAATATAGAAGGGATCTTCTGTTGATCTGATATTTTTAAAGCCATATTGCTCATCTTGTAACTGGCCTTCCATCCTTCCTCTCAAACTCCTTTTTATTATCCATTCTTTTATTTTTGTTACTTGTGGTATGGGTGTGATTAATTGGTAGATATTAAATATTTACTTGACCCCCTTCTTAACCTTTGCACTGTGATGGACTTCTATAGTGGTCAGGAGAGAGCCTTGCTGGATAGCCGGTGGACTGCTGAAGCAGTCTTGTGTTGTTCGGACTTTCTGTGCTTTGCTACAGCAGACTGCTGGAGAATTTCAACCTTCATGATATACGATGCTTGGTAAAGCTAAAGGTTCCAGGTGGAAATTATATAAAATAATATTCAAGATCTCAACCATAGTTTCGGCCTCAGCCTTACAGTTATTTACCTTGAAAATACTACGAAGCAAGGTTCAAATACTAAAATAAGATTAAACATATCAGCAATCTGCTACTCCTTATATTACTCAAACATAGACTAATTTGTCAATAATTTTTTAAGAAAGAAGAACCTGTATATAATATCAAACAGTATAAGTCGCATATCATGAGGAACCAAAACTCTGTGCTTTAAAATGGCAGATGTTTTGTAAAATCATTTATCAATTTTATATGAACTTCCAGTACATCAACTACACCAAATTATACAGTAGACTTTTTCAATCACCTAAAAACAATTTTAGATGCACCAAATAATACTGTATTTTTTAAAAAGACATGTTACTTGTATAATACAATGGGTTAATGTTATCTAGCCATTTTTAATGTTTATCATGTAGAATATGACTTGCTGTTAAAAAACTGTGTTTTTAAAATGGCAAATGTTTTGTAGAATCATTTATCAATTTTATATGAATTTCTTGTACATAAGCTACACCAAACCATACACTTTTTCAATCATCTACAAAATAAATTTAGACGCACCAAATAATACTGTATTTTTTTTTTAAAGACATGTTATTTGAATAGTATAATGGGTCAATGTTATCTAGCCATTTTTAATGTTTTTCATGTGGAATAGGACTTGCTGTTAAAAGTATGCTAAGCATACATTCTGTACTGATTCTATAGCATATTTTTACTTTTTTGAATATTCCTTGCTATTAAACTTTCAATGGCTGATGATGGCATAATGGATTGCCAAAACCGGTCCCAAAGATGTATTTTACAATAAATTAAATAAATATGTGATGTTCTAAACAGACCATTATGATAATGTATTCATGATATCCAGTGGTTGTTGTCTTCGGAGCTTGTAGTTATAGGTAGAGTCACCAGTTATCAGGGGCAATCATTTCAAAGATACAGGTTCGGCTGACCTTCGTGCTTGTCACCTTGCTGCCTAGTTGCTGTTCACTGCCAATGTCTTAGCGCTTCTATAAGTAGCTTCAAAGCATTCTGGTACTGTATTCAATTTAATGTCAGAGGAACTGTATACTGGGAAGGAAGCTCTTACCCTCGTATTGGGTAGTGACTTTGTAGGAAATGAAGACAGGAAGATTTTAACTCTGTTAGTGTTGTGCCCTAAGCCATGCTTCTAAAAGAAGAATGGGAAGCTTTGCAGGAATGAAAATAAATAAAATATACACAGCAACATACATGGCTTAACTTCCCTGAGCAATCAAACAGTGATGCATGAAAATTCCTCGCCATGCCATACCAGCTAACGGTATACAATATATAATACATCTGTTTGCATCATGTAAAATGAAACAAAGAGATTTACTGAGGAGATCTGACAACTGTCGTGCTAAAGTTGACTGGACTGCACCAGTATAAAGATCTCTTATAAAGCACAGTATATCATGAGAATTTGTATTATAAACTATGTATTGAAAAGTCTCTGGACACCAGTGGCAAATATTAAAAGTATTCAAAGCATGCACCATGCTCTAAGGTACCTTCTGTAATGCGTAAATTTGTTACATAATTTTATGGTATATCCAAAGATTTCAGGTTAGGCTGCAAGTAAGTATACATAAGTCAGGCAAGTTAATGCATGGATTGCATGCATTTCACCACCAAGGTGCCCCTGAAAGCCTGGAAGCACCTTGCTATACAAGTCTCAGGAACCGACCCTGGCTAAAGAGGTGAGAAGAGGTTTGGGAAAGCAGAGTTTTTTTCCCTCTCAAAAGCTCCCTCTGTCTCCATGCAGTGGCTGTTATTCTCCATTCGAGAACCCATAATTCTTTCTGTTCACAATCTTGCACAGCAGTCCTCAGTGTGTTCTTATCGGTTGTTATATAAATTATGCAGTGTTTTCAGGGAGAAAATTTATCAGTTTTTTGTAGCATTGTAGCATCCGTAGCTCAGGCAATAATGTGCTGGCCACTCACTGCTGGATTCCGTGGTTCAAATCCTGGTCACTCATTGTGAGATTTATGCTGGACAAAGCGGAGGCGGGACAGGTTTTTCCTCTGGGTACTCTGGTTTTCCCTGTCATCTTTCATTCCAGCGACACTCCCCAATATCATTTCATTTCATCTGTCAGTCATTAATCATTGCTTCAGAGGAGTGCGACAGGCTTCGGCAGCTGGCACAATTCCTATCCTCGCCGCTAGATGGGGGCTTCATTCATTCCATTCCTGACCTGGTTGAATGACTGGAAACAGGCTGTGGATTTTCATTTTCATTTTGTGTAGCATTGTGATAATGGGTGATCACAAAAAAATATGTCTGTGCGATATTGCGTGCTTAAATGGAAAGGCAAATTATACTTATTCTCAGGATAGACCAGTGCATAAATTATCACATTTGGTATGCAATAATAACAAAAGATTCAACCATCATTTAAATACAAAGAACATAATTGTTTAACTGGGTGGAAAAACAACAATTTTCTGCTCTGAAACTTATTCAAATCTTTGCACGATATTCAATGAGTGAAAATTGTTTATCTAATCTTTCTGTTGTCTCCATTGAAAAAGATATGTTAAAATCCATGCAAAGAAACTCGCCTTAAGTCTTTTATGGTGCCATGATTCAAGAAATAGTCAGAAAATGCGCAGCGGCTGTATTTTACATAGAAATAATTTGGTAAGTTTTGAAGATTGTGCCTTAAAATTTAAAAAGTGAACTTAATAATATTAAAATTGTACTGGGAGGTACACCTCAACTCTGCACATTCAAAATAAGCACCTTAATGAACTCCTCTACCGAACAAAATGTGAAATTGCTACTACATAAAGTTGAGACTTTAATCAGAAGATGTCACTACTGAAGTATTAAGTAATTGTGTTATTCTGAAGTTGCCTAAACTGACTGGTTTTATTTGCTGTGTGGTTGTTTACATCAAGAAGTTTGGACATTTTCCCACAGATGTCACTACCAAAAAACTATAGTCATGCACTCTAGTGCAAGGTAAAGGAAATGTTATTGAAAGAAATTTTGTGTTTATAGGTTTTCTCAACTTTCATTTGTTTTTTTGTGTAATTCTAGGTTTGCAACACTTCTGTCTCATTCCGCCAGTTTTGAATCTGGCCAATGAAAATTTTCTGTAATTAATTTTCAGCCTATCACAGGCTTCTTGTTCAGTTTTGAGTGTAACTTTTGGGTTCAACCAATAAAAAGGAGAGGTGTATACGGATTAGCCCAGAATCCTCTCGAACCTTCCCTGAGGGTATATAAGTTGCGGCTTTTTAAGTTTTCTTGCCTATAGATCGTCGTCTTTCTGAGTGTGTGTTTTAAGGCAGGAGGTGGGGGCGCCTCTTTCTTCTGCCGGCAGAACATCTACCAGATAATGGCCATGTAAATTCTATCTTTCTTGCTGTTTCTGCATACTTATCCAAGGGAAAGGTCTGAATTTCTAACTATGTAACCGTTTTAATGTAAAGTTCTTCCTTTTTCATGTAAAATTTCGTAAAGTCTTTAACTGTAAATCGGGGATAGAGAGTGAGTTACCCTCTCGAGCTCCCATTCATCTTGGTTTGAGGTGACTATGATTTTGCAACCTTTCTTTCCTGTTATATATTAAAGTTATTTCTATGCGAGCCACCTCAGTAGTTTGGGACTAGCCCCAGTTTCATCGGTTGAGAGCCCTGTAAGTTTTTAATATTTCATTATCTGGGAGTGCAGTGTACGCCTCCATTCAGTTTGTGTTCTGGCCATTTATTTAACCTGTTCTTTTTCCGCAAAGGCCCAGTAAGTTGGGTACTAGATACCCCTGTGTAAAACTATTTCCATTTGTAATTCGTGCCTCATGAGGCCAGAGTGTGTAAGATTGTGATGTGATGTCGCCTTGAATAGGCTGTAAGGAATCGAGAGCATGTAAGCTCTTTTCAAAGTTTTGTAATAGTGAAGGGTGCCTCTGGAAGGCTAGATATTGTAATTTTGGGAGCAAGTGCTCTTGAATTAGGGGATTTCTGCCCTTGAATAAATTTTTCCTCGTTTTGTAAATTTAAGCTTGTAACTCAGAAATTATAAATCAAGGGCTTGAAGCCCAAAATTGTTAAATGTCCTATTCTGGGATTCTCTAATTTAATCCACAAATTTGTTATTGTTCACTCAGTAAAGAAAATTGTTAAGTTGGAAATTCTAAAAGAAATATAACCTTTCGTTAAACTTTTAATTCAATTTTGATATTGTAGTTAGACCCATTCAAGCCGACACCTTCTTTCACCTCTCTGCATTCCACAGATACCCCAGAACAAAAATAATTAATAATATTTAATATAAAAATTATATTAATTACATATAAATTAGTATAACTGAATTGTGCTTGCCTATAATTTGAACTCACGGTTTGCCACTGCCAGACACTAATAAAAAGGAGAGGGTGTATACGGATTAGCCCAGAATCCTCTCGAACCTTCCCTGCAATCCATGTACCCAACAGCATTTAGGACATCCTTTTGCTCTTATTACAATATTTCATCTTCACAGAAGGCTTTCCATTAAGTTCTGTTACACTGAAGGTGGACTTGTTCCCATTCTCTCTTAAGCATGGTGCATAGTTATTGACAGGTTGTTGGACGAATTGATCTGGCACGCAACCACTGCTCTAGTTTGTCCCAAAGATGTTCGATGGGGTTCACGTGAGGACTTTGAGCAGGCTAGTCCAGCAAATCCACCTGATTTTCTTTGAACCACGATGCAAATGCTCTTGCTTTGTGGACAGGAGCATTATCATGCTGATAGAGGAAAGGTCCGATTCCAAACCGTTGCAACTGTGTGGGAAGCATGCTATTGTGTAAAATGTTTTCCTAAACACCTGCGTTCATAGTACCATCCACCAGAACCAATGGTCCAAGCCCAAACCAGAAAAAACAGCCCCATACCATCACATCACCTCCATCAAATTTCATTGTTGCCACAGAACATTCAAGTAAACACCATTCACCAGGCATCAGTCGGGGTCCATACATACCCATCTGAGGGATGCAGCATATACTGTGATCATCACTCCATAAAGCCTTCTTCCACTGCTGCACAGACCAATGATGGCATTGTTTTCACCACTCTAAGCAATGTCACGCATTCATCCATGTGATCAGTGGCTTCCGAGAAGCAGTACAAGTATGAGAAAAGAGTCCTGTCACATTCTCAACTGTGACTCTGTGACTGATCTCTGTCCCTGACCTGCAAAAGAAGTCACCTGCAATAGTTGAGAAGGATGTCTAATGATTGGTTTGTACAGTATGCTTTGGAGTTCGGTGGTCCCTATCAGTTAATTTATTTCGCCTGCCAGAGCAATGATTAGGTTCAGTGCATTCCTGATGTTTCCACTTCACAATAACATCGCTAACAGTGGATCTGGGCACATGTAACTCCTGTGAGATCTCTCTGACATAATACACAAACATGTGGGCACCCACAATCATGCCCTATTCGAACTCACTCAATTCTCTATGTTGACTTATTCTGACCCAAAAACATGTCTATGATTTTGACACATTGAACCTGCACTTACTGTATGTACTCTTGGATGTCCAGCCAGGTGTCACACACAGCACATTCAGTAGGGTTGTCCAGAGACTTTTGGCTATATGGTGTATCAGTTATATCCTACAGTAAGATCACTTATAAGAAGGGGTACTGTTGGAATATTTTTACATTTTAAAAGAAAATTGAGTGGTAATTTTCTTAATCCTACAGGTACTGACATTAATAATTGAAGTTTCATTATAGCTTCTTGTTTATATTTTGATGTTTTACAGTTCTATTAAGAGTAAAAAGTAATTTGTAATGAGATGTAAAGTGCTTCATTGTACAACAACATACCATGAAACTTACCCTCTTCTACCATGGAAAACAGGGAAGATAGCTGGAAATAGCTGGAAATAAATATTTGAAATCAATTTTAAAATCAGAAACTATTCATTAAGTTCCCAGGAGAGAGAGAGAGAGAGAGAGAGAGAGAGAGAGAGAGAGTGTGTGTGTGTGTGTGTGTGTGTGTGTGTGTGTGTGTGTGTGTGTGTGATAGAGATTACAGTGCCCAAATTAGATGCCTTATAGTGAGCTTCCACAATAAGATGAGTCGCGTCGTCCATCAATGATAGAAGTTGTTTTCCTTTGGAGGGCTTTACAAAGGTCAACAATTGAGAGCCAATAATGATTGCTTGTGCCTTGGAGGGGTTAAGAAGGAGGGAATTTCTCAAGGAGTAAGCATTAAGTCGCTGAAGGTCATCATTGATGCCTGTTATGGCTTGAGGCAAATTAGAGGTCTTACAGTGACAGTATACTTGTAAGTCTTCCACATAAAGATGGTAGCTACATTTCCTTAAATTAGATGGAATGTCGTGTATGTACAAAATAAAGAACAAAGGGCCTAAAATACTACCGGTACCCTGGGGTGTGCGTTCCTTCCTGGATAGCCAGTGAGAGGTTTTATCAAGGGTTATAATCCGTTGTGCGCAATTTTTGAGGTACGATGAAAAGAAATGAATGGTTTGTTGATCGAAATAGTAAGATTGCATCTTGTTTAATGGAGCCTGGATGTTTATAGTGTCAAATGCGCTACTGAAATCGAGGAGAGTAAGTATTGTCACCAGTCTTTTGTCCATTGCGTGTTGTATGTCCTCAGTCACCTTGAGCAGGGCTGTTGCTGTGCTGTGTCCCTTCTTGAAGCCAGATTGCAATGGGTCTAGGAGAGAATTATTGTTTAAGTATTCCAACACCTGCCAAACACTTGAATGCTTTGGAAATTGCAGGTAAAATAGAAAATAATCTGTAGTCAGATGGTTGGGAGGGGTCAGATTTCTTAGGCACAGAGATAACATTGGCTAGTTTCCATAGTGAAGGAAAGGTTCTGTTTTCAAGGCAGCAGTTAAAAATGTGGATAATAATTGGTAAAACAGCACCAATAATGTTGTGTAAGAAAGTTATAGGGATATCATCCACTCCTCCACTCATCTGTAGTCGGATGGTTGGGAGGGGTCAGATTTCTTAGGGACAGGGATAACATTGGCTAGTTTCCATAGTGAAGGAAAGGTTCTGTTTAAAAGGCAGCAGTTAAAAATGTGGATAATAATTGGTAAAACAGCACCAATAATGTTGTGTAAGAAAGTTATAGGGTTATCATCCACTCTTCTGGCTTTTAATTAAATAGAATATAATACTGTTTTAATTATATTAGCAGTAACGTGATGGAATGTAAAATGTTATTGGTCAGGTAAAGGGTTCACTACAGAGTTGGCTACTGAGTTTGGGAAATTTAGTACATTAGGGGGTGTTTTTTCTTCAGTAAAAAACTCATTTAACGTATCGAGTGGTATGTCTGGCACATGAGGTTGTTGCTGAGGTTTCCCTAAGCCAAAGCAACGAAGCATGTTCCAAGCACTGCTAGAATTCAAATTTGCAGTCATATTTTGCAAGTAAGTAAATTTACAGTTACTAACAAGCTGTTTAACTCGATTTCTAAGGACCCAATCATTTTCGAAGTCACTTTGGTCACAAGTTTGTTTGAAGCGTCAATAAAGTGCATCGCGGTTGGCCATCATGGTTTTAATTTCATTATTTAGACAAGGACAAGATGGGCGAGTAACTTTTATCTAACAACAAGTATAATAGGAAATTATCTACTGTCCACCTATTCAATACTATACACCTTTCGATGGTTACAGTTTCATACAATTATATCTCTTCATGGGACGTTTTTGCTCACTTAATGAGCATCCTCAGCCTTAACTTAATCTTAAAATGATGACCTAGAACAATAGTGAACATATTAAAAAGTAAATTGTCAGTATTAAAATTACTATTGAACCGTACTGTTCATGGACCAAGTGTATTGGTTAGTATTGGATATTGGGATTATATAAGACCACCCACGAAGTCATTGTCTTAGAGTATATTTCATAAAAGAGTCCAGAAGAAGCGTTCTTATGTGAAGTGAGCTAGAGCGTCATTATGAGAAATCTCCAGAACCTCATTAAAGGGAGTTATGTCCCAAGCCAAGCCTCTTAATGAAGATTGGGGACGCTTCCTAGATCCCGGCAAAACCTACATTAGGAGGGAAGAAAGAATTAAATTAATATCTTTGGTTACAGAAGAGTTGCATTGGATTTGAGACAAGAATTGCAACCTGCATAATTTCTGCTTAATTTTGATATGCATTAGGGCTGCAATCATAAATGCATTCGTTAAATAGAGCACTGGAAGTACTTTGTGCGGGAAAACTTCGAGTCGCGGGCGCGCGTATCTTGCACGCGATCAAGCGGCGTGGTGACGCTAAACTGGATTATAAAAATAAGGCCGCCTGGCATATCAGTCTCATTCTTTGACCAGAAGGCGGTTAGAACGAGTCGTGATACTGCGTGTTGGTACGGAGAACAACGCTTTGTCTTCGAGCTGCATACTACTGGTACTACTGTAACAGCGAGGAAGTAAGTAATCAACTTGAATATTCAGCTGAACTCTTGATTTTACCGGTGAGGATATGCTATGGGGAGATGAGGTATTGCCTGTAAGAGACTGATGAACTAGTAGCTTCATATTTCTTTGAGGTCAAGGTATAACTGACGAAAGGCTAGAATTAATATTGGCTCAGGGTAATTCAAGAACTACCTGTTGTCCGAGTGAAGGGATGAAATAACAGTGACTAAGAGTCGTGAAGAAACTATTGTGTACCAGGTTTAATATTCTGAACAAGACTTGGTCAATGTAACGTGTGAGACACAATAGTAGTGGAAACAGGCATCGAGTTTGGACAGTCTGTAATGAATGAATTTGTTTTCAGTTACCCCAGCATCAAGTCAGAACGAGTTTTGGACATCATCATTGCGAGGAAGCCACAACCAGGAGCTGAAGCCAACACGACAACGGGCATCGATCCAGGAACGTGGGGAGCACCTGATCAGCGCGACGTCGTAGGGGACATCTTTCAACTATCTAAGGAGCTGTACGAAGGAGTCACGCAAGAAAGAATGTCTCCAAGTGGTCAACAGTATCTGATGCAAGCGCCGCAGTCTGCCATGATGTGGTAAATTCAGTGGTCAACAGGGAGGGCCGCTCCGTCATGTCATCAATAACATAAGGTCAGAGCTTTCCAATTCTGTTTCAAGCATGTCATTTAAATTTAGATAGGAATCGGGGGGCCGTCAGTCAACAGATTAATTAGAATAGGAATATTTCTTGGTAATAAAGAGCTAGCCCTCAAGCTCGAACCCCGTACATTAGGGTAGATGTTTGTTTGTAGATTCCTTGTTGGTGTGTTTGTTTTTCCTTTGATAGTATTATATTAGCGTACGTATTATCTTAATGGGTCAGGTCGAACTCCTTTGGTCATAGTCGGTTAGTCTAACAGGCAGGCATTTTTTATTGTGTCGCGTTCAGGCATTTGTCTCTGCAGACGCAGACGTGTATAGTTGTGACCAGGATGGAACCCGTAATCCACCTAGCTTCACTGATAGAGCGAGCAAGTCCGAATATGTGAGAGATATGAGCATTATGCAGATAGCCAACTGTATGTATTGATATGAGAAAGCCCAGCACAGTTAGAGAGTGTATTTGATGTATTGGAGATGCCTATTATGGCCATGTGACTATCGATTAGTGATTTGTGTTTTTGTAGCACCAAGGTTGAGCCCATGAGAGGCGGAAGTAAGATTTGTGATAGTGCGGGTGATATTGAGATAAGGGCGTATAGCCCAGGTATATTTAAAAGAGGGCTTTTAGCAGCAGATTACGTGAGGTGTTTTTGAAAGGCGAGATTTTTTAGCCTGCAGCCCAGCTGAGCTCATAAATTATGTGGACTGTGGCGTGTGAAGTGGTCGGAGGGTAAGGGTGCTGTGCCTGACGTCACAGTCTTAAGAATTGGTCATATCGCCGTCTGCAGCTTGTCGAGTGTGTTTAGAGGAAGGAACGACCGTGATGTTTTGAAAGCAAGGAGATGATTTGTTTTAATGTTCTATTTGCTCTACGATAATTTTTAGACTGGCCCGTTTGATATTGACACCCTTGGATATGTTGGTTGTGTTCTTTTTATATTGTTTGTTTATGGATATTATACGCCTTACTCTTCATGGTACTAGGGTTCGTAACCGAGTCCGGACACTGTACATTAGGTGTTGAATTTTGTTTGCACCGGGGTTCGATGGCACGAGGCATAGTAAGTTTTATGGGAATTACTGTTAGATGTGTATTTCAGCAGATATCCGTTTTTCTAGATGTCGTTACTTACACAATTGTAACATGCTTGTTACAGCACAGCTGTTTTCGTGAAGGCAGTGAACTGGTTGTCATCGGCTCAACATTATCTTGACCCAAGCATTTTAAAAGCTCTTATTTTTGTAAATAAATTCAATTTTATGTAATAAATCCCTGTTTGTTAAACTTTGAATGCAGCGATGTTTTCTATTAGATATTTTCTCATTTTTGTTTAGCGAATTCTTACCTGATTAGTCACATCTCCTAGTATTTTATCTTTTGTTGCCTACTTATCCCCATGTTTTCCCTGAGAAGAGCGCTCTTATCCGGCTGAGCGAGGAGAAGTGTTCAGGTAAGACTATGTGCACCAGCTCACGTTTGTGAGAGTTCTTTCACTTCTGTACTCTGGGTTCGAGCCCGGCTTTCGCCTGGCCGGAACTTCAGAGTCCTGAAGGGCACACTATATACCGAGCTCAATAGCTGCAGTCGCTTAAGTGCGGCCAGTATCCAGTATTCAGGAGATAGTAGGTTCGAATCCCACTGTCGGCAGCCCTGAAAATGGTTTTCCGTGGTTTCCCATTTTCACACCAGGCAAATGCCGGGGCTGTACCTTAATTAAGGCCACGGCCGCTTCCTTCCCACTCCTAGCCATTTCCTGTCCCATAGTCGCCATAAGACCTATCTGTGTCGGTGCGACGTAAAGCAACTAGCATAAAAAAATTACTATAGTCTCTAAAACTAACTTACATTACATCTGAAAAGGACAACACTAAACACTTCTTAAAACGTGATAGCATGAGTGATTAAAATTATCACATTGTCAATCCAAAGCCTTGTGTCTGAAACCAATAATAGATCTTCATCTTAGAGACAGTAGTAAGTTTTTAATCTCAAACAGCTCCAAGGTAAACTCCAATCTTACAGAAACGAAACTGAATTCAAAACCTACATGACATAGTGTATCTGAGATATGTGTATTAAAATAGAGTGTCATCACGATGAATTGTGAATACACTAGAATTCATATTGCCTTAAGACACAAAAGGCAGAAAGCAGAATATGTGTGGAAGCCAGAAGTAGGACCAGTTGAAGTTGCTATCAAACTTATTTTCAATGTAGATAATAGGAAGTGTTTAGTCTCGCCTTTTTAGATGTAAATAGCAATTACCCACGGCTTCACTCACGTGGATTTCATAATTTGATAAAAGTAATCGTTCCTCAGAATTGTTTTAAAACATTATCTGAAAATCCTCTAGAGTATAAAAACCTCAAAGAAAAATTGAGTTTCATTTACACCAGAAATTCTTTGTAAACCACGTTTGTGGTATTACCTTTTGGGGCTATGACGACTGTACCGGGTGGTACACCTCCACGCCGCTAATTCAAATATTGCGCCAGTGGAAATTCCTCTACAGGAGAAAACCTGAACTTTAACAAATTGAATTAACTCAACGGTTTTTCGGAAGATGTCACTACTGTAAATTTGGTAATATTGAAGTGTTCTGAACTGTGTCTATTTTGATTTGTGTTTGTTTGCTCCGTATCAAGAAGTTTGGACATTCTCTAACAGATGTCTCTACCAAAACTTTGATAACGCACTCTGGTGTAAAGGAATGAACTTTCTTGAAGAAATTTAGCATTCATAAGTTTTATTTTTACTAAATTTTGTTCTGTGGTTTGGGGGTTGGCAACAGTTATCCTTCTTTCCGCTTGTTTTGAATTTAACCAATAACTAATTTTTATAATTAATTTCTGACCAATGGTGTCTTTCCTTCTCGATGTCGATGTGTAACTTTTAGCGACCCAATAAAATTGAGGGGTGTGTCTACTCATTCTTGAAAGGTCTCGAATTCTCCACGAGGGTATAAAAACTGTTGATTTTCTTGTCTCGGTGCCACTTCAGTAACATCTTTCTTAGTGTGTGAATATGTAGCAGGAGGCGGGAAGCGCCTCTTTCTTCAAGCAGCAGTTCATCTACAAGGTAATGGCCTGTTAACATCATTTCTTGCTAGCTCAGCAGTTTAACTCTCGGGGAGGGTTCGAAACCTTTAGTATGTAACCTACCCTTTTAAAATGTAAATTCTTTTCTGTCTATCTACAAATTACAAATCTGTAAAGCGGGGATAGAGAGTGCTTCACCCTCTAGAACTCCCCTTCATTTTGAATTTGAGGTGACTATGTTTTCGTAACCGTTTTTCTCTTCCTTCTTAAAGTCTTAAACTTATTTTACCGACTAGTCACCTCCATAGATTGGGATTAGCCCCTGTATCATCGGCCTAGCGCCACATAGGTTTTTAGACAAAAACTTGGTGTAGGAGTGCAAGTTATCGCCTCCATTCATTTTGTATTTTGGGCCATTTTTCTTAACTTGTTTGTTTTCTTCATGCGAAGGCCCCGCAGGTTGGGTATTAATTACCCCTGTTTCCTTGTGTGCCTTAAGGGCAGATAGAAATGAAGTTTGTTGTAGCCTTTGATAGGTTTGTAAAATCGAGAGCGGGACAGCTCTTTATTGTGTTGTGGTAATAGTGCCTTAGAGAGGCTTGAGATGTAAAATTGGGAGCTAATGCTCCATGTAATTAAGGGTGTTCTGCCCTTTGGTATCTTGTTATTGTGAGCTGAGAGCTCAGAAATTATTTTTGGGGCTCGAAGCCCAGATCTTGTAATTACCCCCTAAATCTTGTGATTTCTTTGTATCTAATTTTGGCTTGTTGTTGACTTGTTAAGTTTACAAATTCTATGTCATCATTGTTAAGTTTTGAAAATATAACATTTATTAAAGTTTTAAATTAACTTTAATTTTGTAGTTGAGACCTATTCCCACCCGCACCTTCTTTCATCTCTAACTACCACGGATAATTCCGTAACAAGTGGTAGCAGAGCGTGGTTGAATGGGTCTCAATTTAGCCCCTTTTGATGGCTAAACATTGGTTTCGATTCGAACTCATATAATTTTCTCAGTTGCGGATTTTTTTTTATTTTTCTAAAATTTTTCTGTCGTCATGTCCGGCCCTCGTGACGTAATCCATCCCGGCTATTTACGCAAGGAGGAATTGATCTATGAATTAAGAATTAGAAATGTGCAATCTGGAGGCACGGTTGCAGTAGATACCAATAAGCTTAAAGAGTCCCTTGGTTTGCCTATTTCCATCCCCACTTTGGGAGAGAAAGAGATTGACGATGCTCTCTCAACGATCACTGACAATACTAAGTGATCCATCTCCTAATCAAATCAAAAGAGTACAGGCCAGGTTGTACCACTTTTATAATAGGGTGTGTGATCTATTGTCCCTGAAGTTAAATGACCTTCAGGGTAAGGAAGCTAGTGCCGTTGCCGAAAACTTGTCTAAAATGTCTAGTAAAGTTAGCCATTTGTTATCTGGATCTGCTATTCCAAAAACCGACCAGCCTATGGTAGTAAATATTGTAAGTGAGGAGGATTCCTCTAAAGAGGAAGGAAGTAGTACTGCGGAGGCTACCCAACGAACATCTGCCCCATTAGAAACTGAGTCCGATCGTCGCATGTCCATTCCACCCTTTGTGTTAAATAATGCACCTTCTGAATCTGCTTCTCCGCCACTTAGGCCCCTTCCTACTACGTCACCGGGTTTCAGCAGTTTGCCCCATCCTTTAGCAATGTTGCTCAGAGGTATTTCTAAGTTTTCTGTTAACTCTACCAGTGACGTCATTTCATTTCTAAGATTTTTCGTTGAGTTTCAGGATCATGCACTTGTTTTTTCTCTTTCTCCGAGTCAAATCCTTCAAATCATTTACCCTTATTCCATTGGTGTCCTCTCAGACAAGATAGTTAGGGCAATTGCTGAACAATCATCCATAGAAGACTTCCACGCCCATTTTTTTGCAAACTTCATTCCGGCTAGGGCTAGGTCATCTCTAATTCAAAAGTATTATTACAGAGTACAGCGCTTAGATGAAAATCTTGCCGATTTCATACAAGACATCAAATTCTATACTAGGGTGTTTGCTCTTTACTTCCCTGAAGATCAAATTGTACAGACTATTGTGGAAGGTATTTCTCCATCATACCGATCATACTTGTGTTTTGCGTCGCGTCCGCAAACTTTCGCCGAGTTAGAAGCTATGGCTGTCTCAGCCGAAGGAGTGAGATATGCCGACACACTACGTGTGACGAGGGAGCCCCCTCCTTCTTTCAGTAATCCTCGGCCTCCACCACGGCGACCAGTCACTCCCCATAAATGTTACGCTTGTGGGTCGCCTGACCATCTTCGGAACAAGTGTCCATTAATTAAATCTAGTGGGATAAGGAATGGAGCAGGGTCATCCCAAGGCTGTTTTAAATGCGGCGCGTTTTCGTATATTGCTAAGAACTGCCCTAATGCTAACAGCACCCCCTCCTGCTCAACTTCGGGTGCAATTTCCACCAACAATTAAAAGTGACTAGTGGCTCCGGCTGAGTCGGTAGATTTATCCTTTCAAGGCTCAGCAGAAGTTAAATCTGACGAAAATGCAGGCAAAAGTCAGAACTATTCTACATTCGCATTTGAATGTCCCAATGAATGTCTTAGGATTGCGGCGGATTCAGCCGCACCTGTTCCCTTCCTCAAAATTGAATTAAATAATGAACCTGTAACAGCTCTATTAGATTCAGGCAGTGTTTGTTCCATTATTTCGGCTGAATGGTATTCCAAATTAAAATCTATATGTAAACTTCCTGATTTTTGTTCGACTTTGGTTCAATATGTTTCGGCAAATTCCTCTCCATTAGAAATTTTAGTTTTTTTGTATGCCAAACTTCGTATATCTAAATTTACTTGGAAATTTAAACTGTTTGTGGCTAAGCATTTGTCTTGCCCCATTATATTGGGAGCAGACTTCATGTCTCACACTGGTCTAGTGCTCGATCTTCAGAGCAAGTCGTGCACGTTCAAATTTGCTTAGAATTGTAAAATCCCCTTATTGAAATGTAGTTCCGTGTCATGTTCATCTATTTCGCCTACCCAGGATGAGATGTTGTTAGATCTTAGACATCTACCTGAGGAGCAGCCTGATAGTATTCGTAAGTTGTGTCAGTCATTTCCAGAGGTGTTTTCTGATACTCTTGGTGTTACTGACCTTATTGAATACAAGATTGAGGTTACGGATTTGATTCCAGTCCGGTTTTCGCCTTATAGGCTGTCTCCACCTAAAATGAAAGCTTTGAAGGAAATCGTAGATCAGATGTTGAAGGATGGTATTATTCGGCCCTCTAAGTCGGCGTATTCTTCGCCTATTTTTCTAGTACCGAAACCCCAAGGTGGCTTCAGGCCTGTGATTGATTATAGGGCTCTCAATCGGAAGGTGGTGTTACAATCTGTGCCCCTTCCCGACCTTCATTCTTGTTTTTCATGGTTTCGTAAAGCTAAGTTCTTCACCATCTTGGACCTCAATCAGGCGTATAATCAGATCCCTCTAGCTGAAGAATCCAAACATCTGACAGCTTTTGCCACGGATTGGAACTTGTATGAGTACAACCGCGTGCCTTTCGGGCTCCCCACGGGAGCAGCTGTGCTTACGAGGCTACTAGACAGGGTCTTCTCCAACATTAAGTTTGAGTACCTGTGCCACTATCTTGATGATGTCGTCGTATTTTCGGAGACCTTCAAAGAACACCTAGATCATCTGAAAGAAGTTCTCAATCGCCTTCGTAAGGCTGGGTTAACTGTGAAGTTGTCCAAGGTCGCCTTCGCTAAGCCTTCCATGTCATTTCTAGGGCATATTGTTTCGCCTGATGCCGTCGCAGTGGATCATTCTAGAACACAGGCCATCCGTGAGTTCAAACCTCCTAAGGACATCAAAGGTATTGCCAGATTCATTGGCATTGTGAATTTCTTCAGGAAATTTATTCCTAACTTCACTAACAGAGCGGCGCCCTTGAACCTTCTTCGCAGGAAAGGCGTCAAATTTGAGTGGGGGCCTTCTCAACAAGTCTCTTTCGAAGACCTCAAATTAGCTCTCCGTAATGCCCCTGTCCTCGCTATGCCCGATTTCTCTAAGAAATTCATCGTCAAAACCGACGTGTCGTCGGCGGCGGTGGCAGCAGTCCTTCTTCAAGAAACTGAACTAGGGAGGGGACCCATCGCCTACGCATCTAGGACACTTTCGGCTCAAGAAGCCAAGTATTCCATCTATGAACTTGAGGGTTTGGCTGTCTTGTTTGCTCTAGAAAAATTCCGCCTGTATCTGGAACATGTCAAATTCAACTTGTAAACGGATAACCAAGCCTTAAGCTGGGTCCTAGCTAGGCCGCGTCGTACTGGTCGTATAGCCCGGTGGGCCATCCGAATTTCTGCCTTCCAGTTTGACGTTAGGCATATTAGAGGAACTGAAAACGTGGTTGCTGACGGACTAAGCCGTATGTTTTCAAATGATGTAGAGACCTCCGAACAGGTTGATAGTTCTTCACCTCCCGTGTCTATATTACCTGTGGTTAATGCCATTATAACAGATGCTCCCATGTTGTTTAGGGATCTTGAAAAATATCAACGTGAAGATCCAATGCTTGCCCCAATCATGGAAACCCTTTCTTCTGGGGAACATGTCATCCCTTATGTACTGAGGAATGGTGTTTTATGTTGCCCGTCGCGGCATGATAATAAGATAAAAGTGGTGGTTCCAGTCGTTCTTGTGCCCATGATCTTCACGTACTATCATGAGACCCCATTGGGGGGGCATTTAGGCATCTTCAAAACTCGTGAAAAGATCCGTGAAATGTTCATCTGGAATGGTATGGACGGTGAAATTCGTGAACTAGTAAAGGCTTGTAAATCTTGCTTGCTTAGTAAACCCACCATGTCCACCAAGGTAGGCCTATTGTCTTCTCATCAAGCGTCGCGCCCAATGGAACGTCTGTATATCGACTACGTCGGACCCTTCCCCCAGTCAAAGGGGAATGCCAACAAGTTCATCCTTGTGTGTGTAGATGGCTTCACAAGATTTTCTTGGTTATTTCCGACTAAGCTGGCTACCGCTCAGTCCACTATTTCTTGTTTAAATTCTATTTTTGCTTCTTTTGGTCCGTGTCAATATATTGTGTCCGACAATGCTAAAGCTTTTCACTTCCAATCTTTTCCGTAAATTCTGTTTTGATCAAGCCATCTCGCACGTAACTACTTCTGCTTACTATCCTCAACCATCTCTAGCTGAACGGGTCAATCGTAATCTGAGGTCGGCTCTTATTGCCTATCATCACGACGATCATTCTAGATGGGACACGTCCCTGCATTGGTTAGCTTTCACTTTGAATTCGGCGGTTCATGAATCCCATAAATTTACTCCAGCTTCTTTGATGTTCAAGTTTGTTCCAAACACGCCGCTCTCTAACCTTTGGTCTCTGAGTGATATTCTTCCTGAGATAATAGATCCTGATAACATTAAAGAGCTTTGGAAGAAGGCTAAGGCCAACCTTAAGGTTTCTCATGAAAAGGTTAGGGAAAGATATGATCGTGGACGGAGACCCACCAATTTGAAGGTAGGCGACCAGGTTATGGTCAAGAATTTTCTTCCCGCGGGCAAACTTGCCCCCAGATTTCATGGGCCGTGCGTCATTTTAGATTTCCTTACCCCGGTGACGTTGTTACTAAGCAATCCAGCCACCGAGAGGATATTTAGGGTTCACCTGTCGCAGGTGAAACCTGTGTAATTTCCGTGCTAACTTGGTCTTTATAATTTTGTAAGAATCCTGGAGGTTATATTTTTAATGTCATTTTAAGGCCTTCTGCCCCTTATATTTTTACATGTGGTTGAATCTGCCTTGTATAAATATTGTGAAACCTTCCTTGAGGTTACTCTGCTGTCCTTTCCATGCGGCCATTACCACGCTCCCGTCTCCTGCTAAACCACACCAGTGGCTAATTAAAATGAAATAAAAACTTCCACACCGCTGGCCCCTCAGCCTCAACCACAAAGACAGTACCCTAAAAATAGTTATGTCCAACACAATTCTGCCGCCGAGATCTTACAGTTCCAGTGCCCCCGCAGCCGTGCGGCGCCGTACCACCACTGAGGTGGGGTACGGGCCCACTCCACTCCAGCGAGGTCAACCTCTGTACGGCGCGCCGGAACCCTCCTTCCGGCCAAGGCTGATGTGCGGCGCACCACCCGCAAGCTACTTGTGGACTGTAAGCAAACTTCTCAACTGCGGCGTGCAGCACGAATACCCCTCTCATAGTGCGGGAGAGCGGTATCTCAGGGTACTTAAGGGGTCCGAGCGGCCTCCTCTTAACACAGGCAGCGGCGGCAGGTCTTGTCGTCAAAATTAAGCGACAGATACAGCTTTGCTTCAAATCAACATTTGGTGGACTTAGAAAAAAATATTTTTTTCTCCCAAGAATTAAAGGTTTTTTTTTTTTTTTTTTTTTGGAATTCAACTGCCACAACCATAGAGACCTTTCATCAAAAGCTACTACAAAGAAATTCCAAAACTGGATTTTATTTAATCCCACTTATATCAAACAACTTCTGAGACCTTCGATTATTGAAAAGTTATATTTTTTTCTCTTCTAAATTCTTCAAATCATTAGCAAAAATTTGGACTTTTTTAAAAACAAATTTTTTGTTTTCTTCTGTGTCACCCCTTGGAAGGACTTTTGGGGGGGGAGGTCTGTACCGGGTGGTACACCTCCACGCCTCTAATTCAAATATTGCGCCAGTGGAAATTCCTCTACAGGAGAAAACCTGAACTTTAACAAACTGAATTAACTCAACGGTTTTTCGGAAGATGTCACTACTGTAAATTTGGTAATTTTGAAGTGTTCTGAACTGTATCTATTTTGATTTGTGTTTGTTTGTTCCGTATCAAGAAGTTTGAACATTCTCTAACAGATGTCTCTACCAAAACTTTGATAACGCACTCTGGTGTAAAGGAATGAACTTTCTTGAAGAAATTTAGCATTCATAAGTTTTGTTTTTACTAAATTTTGTTCTGTGGTTTGGGGGTTGGCAACAGTTATCCTTCTTTCCGCCTGTTTTGAATTTAACCAATAACTAATTTTTGTAATTAATTTCTGACCAATGGTGTCTTTCCTTCTCGATGTTGATGTGTAACTTTAAGCGACCCAATAAATTTGAGGGGGTGTGTCTACTCATTCTTGAAAGGTCTCGAATTCTCCACGAGGGTTATAAAAACTGCTGATTTTCTTGTCTCGGTGCCACTTCAGTAACATCTTTCTTAGTGTGTGAATATGTAGCAGGGGGCGGGAAGCGCCTCTTTCTTCAAGCAGCAGTTCATCTACAAGGTAATGGCCTGTTAATATCTTCATTTCTTGCTAGCTCAGCAGTTCAACTTTCGGGGAGGGTTCGAAACCTTTAGTATGTAACCTACCCTTTTAAAACATAAATTCTTTTCTGTCTATCTACAAATTACAAATCTGTAAAGCGGGGATAGAGAGTGCTTCACCCTCTCGAACTCCCCTTCATTTTGAATTTGAGGTGACTATGTTTTCGTAACCGTTTTTCTCTTCCTTCTTAAAGTCTTAAACTTATTTTACCGACTAGTCACCTCCATAGATTGGGATTAGCCCCTGTATCATCGGCCTAGCGCCACATAGGATTTTAGACAAAAACTTGGTGTAGGAGTGCATGTTATCACCTCCATTCATTTTGTATTTTGGGCCATTTTTCTTAACTTGTTTGTTTTCTTCATGCGAAGGCCCCGTAGGTTGGGTATTAATTACCCCTGTTTCCTTGTGTGCCTTAAGGGCAGATAGAAATGAAGTTTGTTGTAGCCTTTGATAGGCTTGTAAAATCGAGAGCGGGACAGCTCTTTATTGTATTGTGGTAATAGTGCCTTAGAGAGGCTTGAGATGTAAAATTGGGAGCTAATGCTCCATGTAATTAAGGGGGTTCTGCCCTTTGGTATCTTGTTATTGTGAGCTGAGAGCTCAGAAATTATTTTTGGGGCTCGAAGCCCAGATCTTGTAATTACCCCCTAAATCTTGTTATTTCTTTGTATCTAATTTTGGCTTGTTGTTGACTTGTTAAGTTTACAAATTCTATGTCATCATTGTTAAGTTTTGAAAATATAACCTTTGTTAAAGTTTTTTTTAGTTCCGTTTGGGCCTGCTATGGACCACGTGGTTCTTATCTCTAGCAGCTTTCTTCATTGACCAGTACTCCTTCATTCTTGCACTGTGAATGTCTTTTCTCTCCTGAGTCCATTTCACACCTCCTCCCGGACGTACTGTTTTTCTGTTAGTGACTGGAGAGAGTTTGATGTTCTGATCAACGTTCTGTACCTATTCCTGTCGTAAATTTCACTGGGAGCAATGTCCAATTCTTGAGGGTCTTTTCTGACGAGTCTTGCCCACTTGGCATTAGTCGCTTTCCCTCTAGAGATGGTGTGGAAGATTCTGGAGGTGAACCTCTGATTGTCCATTCTCATGACATGACCGTAGAAGTTCAATCTCCTCTTCCTCATAGATGTTGTAATGCTCTCCAATTGTTGGTACAGTTCGTTGTTGTGCCTGATTCTGTACTTGCCTTCTTCTTTAATGGGGCCCATGATTTTTCTCAGGATCTTCCTTTCCTTCAGCTCCAGTTTTCTAAGTTGCCCTTTTCTTTCCATGTTTAGGCATTCTTGTTAAAGTTTTAAATTAACTTTAATTTTGTAGTTGAGACCTATTCCCGCCCGCACCTTCTTTCACCTCTAACTACCATGAATAAGTCCGTAACAACGACCATGCGACATAGAACTGTACATGTGAGAACCAGTCTTCTCTCACGTCGGAAACAAATAAATACATGTTTCTTTATTCTTAAAGGAGATTCCAAATATCTATTTCCAAATCTTTAACATCTTCAGTTTTTGAGATATACATAAGTGTACCCACAAAAAGAATTCAACCCCTTGATCAACCCTTCCCCACCCCCACCCAAGTGTATTTTCCAAAAACAAAAAACATGTTTCTTTCTTTTTAAAGGAGATTCCAAATACCGATTAACACTATGTAACATCTTCAGTTTTATTTTTTTGAGATATAAGTATTCTTCTAAAACAATTAACTATGTTTCACTTCTTTTCACCCCATTTAAGTGCCTTCTCCAAAAACAAAATGGTACGTGTTCCTGTATTTTTAAAGGACTTTTCAAATACCAAGTTTCTAATCTGTAACCTATTGAGTTGTTGACATATAATGTAGATATACCGGTACTCATTTTAAGTATTTACCAGCTTTTCCAATTCTTTTCAGCCCCTTAAGTGGATTTTCCAAAGAAAAGTACGTGTTTCATTATTTTTTATAGAGATTCTAAATACCAGTTTTTATGTCTGTACGTCTGTAACACCTTCAGGTTTTTAAACAAATGTATACTCATAAAAATAATTCAAGGAGATTCCAAATACCAGTTTTCATGTCTGCACGTCTGTAACACCTTCAGTTTTTGAGATAAAGGTATACTCATAAAAATAATTCAAATTCTTCTTCTTCATTTCTTTCCACCAGCCTCCCGCCTTAAGTGGACTTTCCGGAAACAAAAAATATGTGTTTCTTTATACTGAAAGGAAATTCAAAATACCAACTTTCACAGCTGTAACAGCTTCAGTTCTTAAGATATAATTATCCTCATAAACATAATTCAACTCCTTACTTACTTATTTTCAACCCCACACCCCTTAAGTCGATTTTCTGAAAACAAACAAATGCGTGTTTCTTTATTTTTAAAGGAAATTCCAAATACTAATTTTCACATCTGTAACATCTTCAGTTTTTGAGATATAAGTATCCTCATAAAAAGAATTCAACTATTTTTACAAACACACACACGTTCCTACCTGTTAAGTTGATTTTCCCTCCCCAAAAGTGTGTGTTTACCGGGTGAGTTGGCCATGCAGGTAGAGGCGCGCTGCTGTGAGCTTGCATCCAGGAGATAGTGGATTTGAATCCCACTGTCAGCAGCCCTGAAGATGGTTTTCTGTGGTTTCCCATTTTCCCACCAGGTAAATGCTGCGGCTGTACCTTAATTAAGGCCACGGCCGCTTCCTTCCAACTCCTAGTTCTTCCTATCCCATCATTGCCATAAGACCTAACTGTGTCGGTGTGACGTAAAGCCCCTGGCAAAAAAGTGTGTTTCTTTATTTTTAAAGAAGATTACAAATACCAATTTTCACGTCTTTAACATCTTTAGTTTTTGAGATATAAGTATCGTCATACAAAGAATTCAACAAATTTTTCAATTAATTCACACCCTCTCAGTGGTTTTTTCAAAGACAAAAGAATACGTGTTCCTTTACTTTGAAAGAAATTTTCAAACTCAAATTTTCATGTCTGTAACATCTTCAGTTTTTGAGATATAAGTTGTTGTTGTCGTTGTTGTTGTTGTTGTTTGAGTCATCAGTCCATAGACTGGTTTGATGCTGCTTTCCATGCCACCCTATCCTGTGCTAAATTCTTCATTTCTACGTAACTATTGCATCCTACATCTGCTCTAATCTGCTTGTCATATTCAAACCTTGGTCTACCCCTACCGTTCTTACCACCTACACTTCCTTCAAAAACCAACTGAGCAAGTCCTGGGTGTCTTAAGATGTGTTCTATCATTCTATCTCTTCTTCTCATCAAATTTAGCCAAATCGATCTCCTCTCACTAATTCGATTCAGTATCTCTTCATTCGTGATTCGATCTATTCATCTCACCTTCGGCATTCTTCTGTAACACCACATTTCAAAAGCTTCTATTATCTTTCTTTCTGAGCTAGTTATCGTCCATGTTTCACTTCCATACAATGCCACGCTCCACACGAAAATCTTCAAAAACATCTTTCTAATTCCGATATCAATGTTTGAAGTGAGCAAATTTCTTTTCTTAGAAAGCTCTTCCTTGCTTGTGCTAGTCTGCATTTTATGCCCTCCTTACTTCTGCCATTGTTAGTTATTTTACTACCCAAGTAACAATATTCATCTACTTCCTTTAAGACTTCATTTCCTAATATAATATTTTCTACATCACCTGCCTTCGTTCGACTGCACTCCATTACTTTTGTTTTGGACTTTTTTATTTTCATCTTGTACTCCTTACCCAAGACTTCATCCATACCATTCAGCAACTTCTCGAGATCTTCTGCAGTCTCAGATAAAATAACAATATCATCGGCAAATCTCAAGGTTTTGATTTCCTCTCCTTGGACTGTGATTCCCTTTCCAAATTTCTATTTGATTTCCTTTATTGCGTGTTCTATGTAAACATTGAAAACGAGAGGGGACAAAGTGCAGCCTTGCCTCACTCCTTTCTGCATTGCTGCTTCTTTTTCAAAGCCCTCAATTCTTATCACTGCAGACAGATTTTTATACAGATTGTAGATAATTCTCCGTTCTCGGTATCTGATCCCTATCATCTTCAGAATCATAAATAGCTTGGTCCAATCAACATTATCGAATGCCTTTTCTATATCTATGAATGCCATGTACGTGGGCTTGTCCTTCTTGATTCGATCCTCTAAGATCAGACGTAAAGTCAGGATTGCTTCACGTGTTCCAACATTTCTTCTGAAGCCAAATTGATCTTCCCCCAACTCAGCTTCAACTTGTTTTTCTATTCTTCTGTAAATAATACGTGTTAAAATTTTGCATGCATGAGATATTAAACTAGTGCTGCGGTAGTTTCCACACCTGTCAGCACCGGCTTTCTTTGGAATAGGTATAACAACATTCTTCCGAAAATCGGATTGGACTTTTCCTGTCTCATACCTCTTGCACACTAAATGAAATAACCTTGCCATGCTGGTTTCTCCTAAGGCAGTCAGTAATTCAGAGGGAATATCATCAATTCCAGGTGCCTTGTTCCTATTGAGGTCACTGACAGCTCTGTCAAACTCTGACCTCAAAATTGGGTCTCCCATTTCATCAGCATCAACAGCCTCTTCATGTTCCAGAACAAAATTATCTACATCTTTACCTTGATACAACTGTTGGATATGCTCCTGCCATCTTTCTGCTTTGTCTTCTTTCCCTAGAAGTGGCTTTCCATCTGAGCTCTTAATATTCATATACCTAGATTTCCTTTCTCCAAAGGTTTCCTTGATTTTCCTGTATGCAGCATCTACCTTTCCCAGGACCATACAGCCTTTGACATCCTTGCACTTCTCCTTCAGCCATTCTTCCTTAGCTACCTTGCACATTCTATCCACTTGATTCTTTAGTCGCCTGTATTCTTTTCTGCCCTCTTCATTTCTAGCATTCTTGTATTTTTGTCGTTCATCAATTAGGTCTAGTATCTCCTGAGTTATCCACTGATTCTTAGTTGATCTTTTCTTCCTTCCTAACATTTCTTCAGCAGCCCTACTGACTTCAATTTTCATGACTCTCCACTTTTCTTCTATAGTGTTTCCTTCAGCCTTTTCATTTAGTCCTTGTGCAACATGTTCCTTGAAACAATCCCTCACACTCTTTTCTTTCAACTTGTCTATATCTCATCATTTTGCATTCTTTCCTTTCTTCAATTTCTTCAACTTCAGATGGCATTTCATGACCAGCAAGTTGTGGTCAGAGTCCACGTCTGCTCCTGGGAATGTTTTGCAATCCAACACCTGGTTTTTGAATCTCTGCCTAATCATAATGAAGTCTATTTGATACCTTCCAGTGTCTCCAGGTCTCGTCCACATATACAGCCGTCATTTATGGTGTTTGAACCAAGTATTGGCAAGGACTAAATTATGATCAGTGCAGAATTCAACCAGCCGACTTCCTCTTTCGTTCCGTTGTCTCAATCCAAATTCTCCTACTGTACTACCTTCTCTTCCTTGGCCTACCACTGCATTCCAGTCTCCCACCACAATTAGATTCTCGGCACCTTTTACATATTGTATTAAATCTTCTATCTCCTCATATATTCTTTCGAATTCTTCATCATCCGCTGAACTAGTAGGCATATGGACCTGCACTATTGTGGTGGGCATTGGTTTGGTGTCTATCTTGACGACAATAATTCTTTCACTATGCTGGTCGTAGTAGCTTACCCGCTGCCCTATTTTCTTATTCATTATTAAACCAACTCCTGCATTTCCCCTGTTTGATTTTGTGTTGATAATTCGGTAGTCGCCTGACCAAAAGTCTTGTTCTTCCTGCCAACGTACTTCACTTATACCAACTACATCTAACTTTAGCCTATCCATCTCCCTTTTCAGATTCTCTAACCTACCACAACGATTCAAACTTCTAACATTCCACGCTCCGACTCGCAGAATGTCAGTATCCCTGATGATCGCCCCCTCTCGTGTAGTCCCCACCTGGAGATCCGAATGGGGGACTAGTTTACATCCGGAATATTTTACCTGGGAGGAAGCCATCATCAGTACATCATTCATACAGAGAGAGCTGCATGTCCTCGGGAGTTAGTTACGGTTGTAGTTTCCCATTGCTTTCAGCCGTGTAGCAGTATCAACATAGCTAATCTATGTTGAGTATTATTACAAGGCCGTATCAGTCACTCATCTAGACTGCCGCCCTTGCAACTACCGAAAGGCTGCTACCCCCCTTTCGATGAACCATTCGTTAGTCTGGTCTCTCAACAGATACCCATCCGATATGGTTGCACCTGCGGCTCGGCTATCTGCATCATTGGGACACGCAGCCTCTCCACCGCGGCAAGGTCACATGGAGTATCCTCATGAAAAGAATTCAACTCATTTTTCACTCCACCCCCACCAATTAAGCTAGTTTCCCACCACCAAAAAAATGCATGTTCCTTTATTTTTAAGGAAGATTCCAAATACCAATTTTCATATCTGTAACCGTCAGTTTTGAGATATAAGTTTCTCCATGAAAGGAATTCAATTTTTTCTCTTCCTTTCACATTCCCCACTTAAGTGAATTTTCCAAAATCAAACAATAAGTTATACGTTTCTTTAAAAGCACTTTCTAATACCAATCATCATGACTGTAACATCTTCAGTTTTGACATATATGTATCCTCGTAAAAGGAATTCATCTCCGTTTTCATCCCCCCTGCCAAGTTGATTCCCCACCACCACCACCACCACCACCGAATGTGCGTTTCTTTATTTTTAAAAACCAAACCACATGGCACTACAGCCCTTGAAGGGCCTTGGCCTACCAAGCGACCGCTGCTCAGCCCTAAGGCCTGCAGATTACGAGGTGTCGTGTGATCAGCACGACGAATCCTCTCGGCTGTTATTCTTGGCTTTCTAGACCAGGGCCGCTATCTCACCATCAGATAGCTCCTCAATTCTAATCATGTAGGCTGAGTGGACCTCAAACCAGCCCTTAGGTCCAGGTAAAAATCCCTGACCTGGACGGGAATCGAACCCGGGGCCTCCGGGTAAGAGGCAGGCACGCTACCCCTACACTATGGGGCCGGACTTTATTTTTAAAGGAGATTCCAAATACCAATTTTCACTTTTGTAACATCTTCATTTTTTGAGATATAAGTCTCCTCATAAAAGGTATTCAACCCCTTTTCCCCACTTTTTCACCCCTCTTAATGAGATTTTCCAAAAACAAAAAAAGGTGTTTCTTTATTTTTGAAGGGGATTCCAAATACCAATTTTTATGTCTGTAAACTTTTAAATTGGATATAGATCTCCTCATTTTAAAAATTCACCCCCCTTTCACCCCCTTAGCAGCAGAATATCCAAGAATCCTCCCTTAGTAAGCACCTACACCCTAACAAAAATGTATCCCCAAAATTTCATTTCTTTATGTCCAGTAGTTTTGGCTCAGCGATGATGAATCAGTCAGTCAGTCAGTCAGTCAGTCAGTCAGTCAGTCAGTCAGTCAGTCACGACATGATATTTTATATACACTATGTGATCAAAAGTATCCGGACACCTGGCTGAACATGACGTACAAGTTCTTGGCGCCCTCCGTTCGGTAATGCTGGAATTCAATATGGTGTTGGCCCACCTTTAGCCTTGATGACAGCTTCCACTCTCACTGGTATACGTTCAATCAGGTGCTGGAAGGTTGCAAGTGGAATGGCAGCCCATTCTTCACGGAGTGCCGCACTGAGGAGAGGTAGCGATGTAGGTCGGTGAGACATGGCACGAAGTCGGCATTCCAAAATATCCCAAAGGTGTTCTATAGGATTCAGGTCAGGACTCTGTGCAGGGCAGTCCATTACAGGGATGTTATTGTCATGTAACCACTCCGCCACAGACCGTGCATTATGAACATGTGCTCAATCGTGTTGAAAGATGCAATCGCCATCCCCAAAATGCTCTTCAACAGTGGGAAGCAAGAAGGTGCTTGAAACATCAGTGTAGGCCTGTGCTGTGATAGTGCCATGCAAAACAACAAGAGGTGCAAGCCCCCTCCATGAAAAGCACGACCACACCATAACACCACCACCTCCGAATTTTATTGTTGGCACTACACACGCAGGCAGATGACATTCACCGGGCATTCGCCATACCCACACCCTGCCATCGGATCGTCACATTGTGTACCATGATTCGTCACTCCATACAACGTTTTTCCACTCTTCAATCGTCCAATGTTTACACTCCTTACACCAAGCGAGGCGTCGTTTGGCATTGACCTGCGTGATGTGTGGCTTATGGGCAGCCGCTCGACCATGAAGTCTAAGTTTTCTCACCTCCCGCCAAACTGCCATAGTACTTTGAGTAGAACCTGATGCAGCTTGGAATTCTTGTGTGATGGTCTGGATAGATGCCTGCCTATTACACTTGACGACCCTCTTCAACTGTCGGCAGTCTCTGTCAGTCAACAGACAAGGTCGGCCTGTACGCTTTCATGCTGTACGTGTCCCTTTACGTTTTCACTTCACTATCAAATCAGAAACAGTGGACCTAGGGATGTTTAGGATTGTGGAAATCTCGCGTACAGATATCTGACACAAGTGACACCCAATCACTTGCCCACGTTCGAAGTCCGTGAGTTCCGCGGAGCACGCCAGTCTGCTCTCTCATGGTGTCTAATGACTACTGAGGTTGCTGATGGAGTACCTGGCAGTAGGTGGCAGCACAATGCACCTATGATGAAAAACGTATGTTTTTGGGGTGTCCGAATACTTTTGATCACATAATGTATATAGATGTAAGTTAGTTTTAGAGACAACAGTAATTTTAATACTGACAATTGACTTTTTAATATGTTCACTATTGTTCAAGGTCATCATTTTAAGATTAAGTTAAGGCTGAGGATGCTCATTAAATGAGCGAAACATGTCCCATAAAGAGATATAATTGTATGAAACTGTAACCACCGAAAGGTGGATAGTATTGAATGGGTGGACATTAAATAATTTTCTATTATAATTGCTGTTAATAACAGTATTCAATACAGATTAACCATCAGGATAACGACCTGTAACTTTTATCTGTCCTTTAGGGGCATGTTCATCGTACAGAGTGATTCCAAGGGAGTTAAACTTGTCTACTTTTGTGTCTATATTGTCCAATAAGAGTATGTCATTCCAGGGTAGATTGTAAGCATCATGTCTTAACTCGTTCACATCAATGCCTTTTATGTTTCTGGAAATAACATACTTAGGTTTATATTTTGGCATTCAGAGGGAGTAGGATATGTAGATAAGGTCATGAGGGGAGATGGCTGGGACTGGAATCTGGCAGTGAGTTATAACTTTGTTTTGGGTTATTTGTCACAATGTGTCAATGAGCGTGTGTGTTTCATAGTTATCTGTGTAAGTGTGATTAGTAGGTAGGCTCTAAACGGAGGATGGTCACATCACAGGAAGAAAACATGTCAACAAATTGTTTATTTTCATATGTTTTAGTAAGTAGGTTAGTGATAAAGTCTCCTATGGCAATAATATGCTCGTAGCTAGGCAGTAGATCAAGTAGGCGAAATTCCAATTCAGTCATATTTGTTATTTTGGGCAGCTTGTATACAATAACTAAAAGGAGTTTCTGTTGGTTAATAATAGGTTATTATTTACTAAATAATATTATGTACTCAAACTCTGGTCCCAATGATGTATTACTACAGTGGTTAAGTCTAAGAGAGGGCCAAGAGCCCTAACTTCGCCACCTACAAAGGCATAATAAATAAATAAATGAATGAATAAATAAATAAATAAATAAATAAATAAATAAATAAATAAATAAATAAATAAATAAATAAATATTCATTAAATAAGTATTGTATTTCTTTGGAACCACTATCTTTCCTGGTTGTTTGGACTATAAACACTTCAATCTCATTGCAGTTCTAAATTCCTTCAGGTGGGGTGGCCACAAAGCCATGATGAACTATATTATATTTATTTTGTTAAAATTGATGACCCTGCTTAAACTTGTAGCTATTGGAATTCTTATGGATAGGTCAGGATGATGTTTCATGAATCCCCTCATCCACTGCTCTCCAGCTATTCTTGTTAATTTCATAACTGAGTTTAATTCTTATCGCTGGTACAGGGAAACTTGTAAGCTAGTTCCCTAGCATACTTTTTAGTCCAACCATAGTTTATTTACATGATTTTGTTCGTGTGCTTCAACAAATACTTTTCCTCAGTATCAGAAAATACCATACATTTCTCCTGTCTAATCTTGTCTTAAAAGAGAAAGTTTCAGCTTCAGAATTTAGACATTTTTACAAATGTCTTGACAGAGTCGCTAACTTTACACTGCACATTTTGCAAAGTTCCCTGATTCAAAATTTTGGTTTCTGGAGGAGTCGTAGCTGCTTCAGTGGGTTTCTTCAAGATATGTGTATCATCCAGAACCCTTTCAGTGCCTGCTTTACATATCCCGATAATTGCACTTCAAGTCTCAGGGGTAGTTTTTGAGAAATTATTGTAGACATTCTTCTTTTTTTCTGTCAGCATTTAAGGACAGTTTTAATTTTCGTCCCCTGTAATAGAAAATATAATAGTAATCTACCAGCTGTAATAATCTGTCTAAGTAGGCCTATATAGTTTTAACCACATTTATATTACTTCTGTTTATTGTTGAAATTTACTCTTAAGATACAGTTTAGAATTATAGCATAGTTATTACATGTGGTACTATCTCGCTTGTATTCTTTACTGTTGTGTAATTCTTCTATATTCTTTTCAATATTCAGTAAATAACTGCATTTTTCATTTTTGTCAGTGCATAGTAGGATAAAATAATAATATACAGTAGTTATTTTATTAGTTAGTATGTATATTGCTTACTTTGCTGTCATGTGAACATTATGTAATATCTCTGTTACCTGGTAGGAATAAAAAAAATCTTTCTAATAAGGATTTAGTTTCAACTATATTTCTGTTTATTTTTCAATTAACATATTGTAATAAGGATAGATCTAAATGCAGTTTAGAATTATTGCAGTGTGCTTATTTTATTAGTAATTAGCATGCTTATTTTATTATTGCAAAATATGTGTGTAGTAAGGGAGAAATGTCTCTAGAAATTCAACTCTTACTAGAATCCTATTGCTGTAATTAGGATAGGCTTAATTGCAGTTTAGAAGTGCAGCATAACTATTCTTATTCAACAGTATCTTGATTTTTCTGTTTGCAAGTAGTAGTAATATTAATAATATTACTAACACTGCCAAGCATGATTTTTGCAGCAAGGCATCTGATAAGTGATTTTAACTGAATATTTATTTTGCTAGTGGCTTTAAGTTGCACTGACACAGATAGGTCTTACGGCGACGAAGGGATAGGAAAGGCCTAAAAGTTGGAAGGAAGAGGCCATGGCCTTAAGTAAGGTACAGCCCCAGCATTTGCCTGGTGTGAAAATGGGAAACATTGGAAAACCATCTTCAGGGCTGCCGACAGTGGGATTCGAATCCACTATCTCCCGGATGCAAGCTCACAACCTTGCGCCCCTAACCGCACGGCCAACTCGCCCGGTTCTAACTAAATAAGGCCCCCTGATTTCCAAAATGTCATTGGTTATTTTGTATCACATCTAGTTTTAGTGTTAAATGTGTCATCGCGGCTCGTTACTGCTATGCAGTAACAGTGAATCGGCTGCTGTTAGTGTGATTGGAATTTCCTTTGTTATTGTTCTGTGTGTTTTTTAATCCAAACCCCCTCCACCAGATTTGTCCTCTCAACTCACTCGAAATCAAAGTCTATTTTTAGAGTTGTTACCACCTGAAATGCAGAGATGTTCATATTGTGTTGTGTTGTGTTGTGTTGTGAAAATGGCGAGTGTGTCAGGAATCAGAAGATGTGTGAATAAGCCAGGCTCATTCTGTTACGTGTGTAAGTGTTGTATAATGAAGGGTCAGAATAGAGCAATAAATACATTGGTGAAACGTTTATATTACGTGTATCTTCAAGTAAAATTAGGAGACTTGGACAAGGTGTGGGATCCCAAGTAATTTGTAAAATATACCCTAAAAACCTACTGCAGTAGAGCCATGGGAAACATAAGGCCCTTGAATTTAGATAGGGATGGTTTGGCACAAGCCCCAGGACTATATCAGTGACTATTACTTTTGCCTGTGTAAAGTAGCTAGATTTAATAACAAAAATAAGTACAGTATTATGTACCCAAATTTAAAGTCAGCATTAAGACCCATTCCTCACGGACCAGAAATTCCTGTACCTTCACGTCCTACCAGTTTATCTAACTCTAAGCCTCCTCAAATTTCAGTGATGAGCAAATTGATATGGATTTTTAAGCAGCCACAGAAACAGTAAGCCCACAATTGTTTAACCAGCAGGAGTTGAGTAATATGAAACAAGACCTCAATCTCACAAAGGAAAAAAGGGTAGCATAGGGTCACAATTGAAAGAAAAATTATCCTTGTGCCTGGAACTACCTTTTCTTGGTATAGACATAGAGACAAGGAGTTCAGGAAGTATTTCAGGAAGGAAGATGATCTGACCTACTGCTGTGACATTCCAGGACTGATAGAACAACTGGGGAGTGATTACAAACTGGAAGATTGGAGACTGTTTGTGGATACCTCTGAAAGGAGCTTATAGGCTATACTACTTCATAAGGGAAACATTCTAGCTTTGACACCTGTGGCACATGCCATTTCACAAAAGAAAATTACATCAGAACGCAAACTGTTTTGGACAAAATCAAGTATCATAAGCACAGGTGGGATGTGTGTAGTGACTTGAAGGTGTGAGGTATTCTATTAGGACAACAAACAGGATACACTAAATTCCCTTGTCATTCATGTGAATAGGACAGCAAAGTTAGGGACAAACACTGGTCTGTACCTACCTGGTCCAAGAGACAAGTGTTGGGAGTGGGTGTAAAATTGTCACAAATGCTGCCTTAGATGAACCACAAAAATTTATTTTGCTACCACTACACTTCATACTGGGAATTATGAAGCTCTTTTTTAAGGCTTTGGATGAAAATAGCCCCTGTTTTCAGGACACTGCAAGCAAGTATACACATTTATCAGATGCAAAGGTCAAGGAACGCATTTTTGATGAGCCACAAATTAGAAAGCACCTGAAAGACCGAAACTTAAAGAGATGATGAATGCCATGGAACATGCAGCATGGATTTCAATGAGGGATGTCATGACAAAGTTTCTAGACAATGTAAAGGATGAACAGTTCAAAACAATAGTAAAAACTATGTTGGATCACATGAAAGAGTTGGGGTGTACAATGAACCTGAAACTACATTTCCTTCATTATCATCTTGATCACTTTCCAGAAAATCTTGGGGCTGGTAGTGAAGAGATGGAAGAGAGGATTCACCAAGACATCAAGGAGGCAGGAAGAAGATGCCAGGGATGATGGGATGTACCAGTGATGGATGACTACTTTTGGTGTTTGTAAAGAGATTGCAAACATGCAGCAGTCAGACGCTGGGCAGCCAGATGGTCATTCCAAGGGGACATCCAGGACTGTTCACATTAAGGCAATAACCAATGGTTCCCTGTAACAGCATTTTGTGGTGTTGTTTTACATATAAATTGCCTTCTTTGTGAATTCTTTACTACTAACACTTTATTGCAAGAGCACAGAAATCACGTAAGTATATCAGCATCTACACGAACAAAGAGATCCTGGTTCACTGGAACTTCCGTTCATTCGGACTGCATTCACAAAAAAAAATGGAATACATTTGTCATGGACTGTTTACAAAATATAATTATTTTTCTCTGTAAATATTTCCAAACTTATCTTAATTTTTTCAGTACTTTTTACTATTATATGCAACACATCTCTTGTTTTGAAGTACCTATTGTGAGTAAACATGATCTGATATGTTGAAATGGGCAACGGATTCTTGTTCAGTGACCCAAAATTATTTAAGATCAGCTATCACACCACTTGCTGCAAAAAAAAAATCAAAATGCTAGGTAATGTAATCTGTCTATACCTATCACATATTTGGTGTAGCTACATATTTCTGTACTTAGCCTCTTATTTATAGCATTTTGTATTTAGGAGATGTCTAAGTAAAATAACTGTAGTGTAGTTATTTTATCATTTTGGTTTCTTACATGCAACAAGGGCTCATGGCATTCGTTAGTTACATACCGACCTTACCTCAGAGCATATGGACTCTCCCTTCCGACATCACTCGTATGCGACCTGGCAAGAGGAACAGAGCCTTGTGTTAGCTGGCGGTCTAAGGTAGTGTTGTCACAATGTTTTTGAAACAGGAACAATGGAGTTGGATAAAGAATTAATTCGTCAGAGGTCATACAGCATTACGGTGTCATCAAGGTCTTCAAGAGGCTTGTGGGGAATCTGCATTGCCTTACAGAACAGAACAGAAAGCCTTTAACTACAGACGCCGAACTGTGGCAGACATGCGTTGGCCCGGTCATCCTAGTGTCAGTGAAGAAGAAGTACATGCCCTTGCTCACTGATTGATGCCATAAAATTCGTGAGGTGGCCCGAGACACCGGCTTAGCACAAACAACTGTGCTTCACATTCTGAAGAAACGCCTGGGCATAAGAAAAATTGCATCACGATGGGTTCTGCGTGATTCGACGGAAATGCAGAAATGGTTATGATACGATGCTGCCCGTAACCACTTGGAGCACGGTGAGCGCAAGAAAGGTGCTTTCTTACACCATATCATTACACTGGATGAGACATGGGCCAAATCGTACTAGCCACAATTGAAAAGCCAGTTGATCAAATGACATCATTACGGGTCACCACAAAGATCGAAAGTTCGTCAGAACCCCAGCAATGTGAAAGTTATGGTTATTCTCGTGTACGACGGTGATGGTGTTACCCTAATGCATTATGTTCCTCCACAGCAGACCATCAATGTACAGTATTACTGTTCATTTTTGGAACACAACCTGCGACCAGCTTTGAGAAAGAAGTGGCCACCCATCATTTTGCATGACAACGCTCAGCCTCATACAGCGCAAGCTGTGGCTGATTTATTCGGTCTTAAGGCTAGGAATTGCTGTACCATCCACCATATTACTCTGACTTAAGCCCTTGTGATTTGATTCACTTCACTTCATAACTGTTCTAGAGATTCATCAGGCAGTAGACCACTCCATTTGAACTATCAACACAACGGGCACTGCTAAAGGTATCCTATGACTTCTATATCACTGGCAATGTGTTTTACAGTGACTACTTTGAAGGATAGTAAAACTTGGTAACATGTATCTCTTTTGTATCAGTTGTAATTAAATAGTTGCCACTATTAAATTTCCAACCCTCATATTTACCAGATATTGTAATAGGAATAGAATCATGACTGAGAAGTGATATTATGGATGAGGAAATGTTCTCACGGAACTGAAGTGTCTATCATAGAGACAGGTTAGGAACAATAGGAGGGGAGTATTCATACTGGTGAAAGAAGACTTTATATGCTACAAAAATGCTAAGGATGAGAAAATTGAAATTCTAGATATAAGACTTTTCTCTAAAGATAATAGGCAACTTGTTATTTTTAGGATGTACAGACCTGGCAAGGCTGGTGCTGATGCTGATGCAGAATTATTTGATAAGATAATCAGCTATGTGTGAAACGATACAGAAAGGAATGTTATTGTAGCAGGTGATCTGAATTTATCGAATGTTATCTGGGAAGGGAGAGCAAATGACCTAAATCATAACCAAAAATTGGTGAATTTGAAACATTACCAGAATGAAAATTATTACAAATGTGTGGGCTGTGACTATTTGTTATAGATCTGGTCATTGCCAATAAGGTAACTGGGCTGTCATAGTTCTGCTTGAATTAGCAAGCTCAGTGATGTTCCTACTAGTCCTGCTCATGCACCAAAAATGAAATATAATGTTCCATTATTCTTATGATTAGTTGAGAAAAGTTATTGTTGCAGTTCAATGGCTGAGAGTGTAGGCAGTAAACTGTTTAATTTATTTAGGAGAATTTTCTCTTCTACCAGGCTTTATAGTCAATAATGATATCAGACTGCAATTTATTCAGGAAGAGTAGGATGTCTAATAAGGCTTTAAAATGTTTTGTCTTTATTTATAGCTTTGAAGGCCACTAGTTGAATTAACTTTAAACCTCAAAGCATGGAGTAGACTGCTGAGCTAAAATGTTGGCCTAAGGTTGATACACCAGTTAAGGTGAATATTAACGGGAAGAGTAAAGTGTTCAAAGAGTTAAGGAGAGTTAATTTGAGTTTGGTATAGGAAAATAGTAAAGCTAGGAGGGTTAGTCGAAGATAGTAGAACAGAGTTACAAGGATTATGATTACCAGGGGCATTGCCAGTTGTTGGTGGTGGTGGGGGGTGGGGTGCGGGTTACTGGGGATTAGAACCCCTATGGAATTTCTAGAAAACTAAAATAAACAGAAACTGACAATAAACTAAACAAACTTTCAGAGAGACATAATTGTAAAATAAACAGATCTGTTGAATCTATTTTCTAAGGAATCCTCGAGAGTTGGATTTTAAATTATAAAGTGAACATACCATTTGCTGTAAAACTGTTGCCCTAGATCGCATTGCTCTTGTTCTGTATTTTAATGTACAATTTTGTCCTGTACCACAATCTGAATATTGACATAATTTTCTTGTATCAGTCATCATCATCATCATCAATTTTGCGTTCCAGCAAGCCGGGTGTGGGTCTTTACGAGTCTCTTCCAGTTTTTTCCTGTCCATCCACAGCTGATGTTCTACATTTGCTGCCAATTTTCATCACGTTTGACAAGGTTTTTGAAAATTTGCTTTTCTCAACTCTCACGAGGTCTCCCCCTGGGCCTCTTACCAACATCATTCCTTTCATAAAATGCTCTTGGGGTCCTAATTGGAGTCATCCTTCTCATATGTCCATACCATCATAATCTGCTTAATTCCGAGGTTTCCAACAGGCTCCTGTCCAATTCAAGTTGTTGCTGAATACTTTCATTCCTTATTTTGTCTCTCCTTGTCTTTTGGAGACATGACGGAAGGAACCTCATTTCAGTGGCCTGTACGTGACTTTGTGCAGATCTAATCAACGTTGCTGCTTCCTGTTCATATTTGCGAATTGGTACAAGATATGTTTTTTGTACAGCGTGAGCTTGCAAGCTTGGGGAAATGAGTCATCCCAAAGTAATTGATGAACGGAGTGGTAGAATTTTGATGCAGCTTGTATTCTATTGTCTATTTCTTGGTTTATGGTATTGTCAGAAGAAACAAAGCTCCCTAAGTATTTGAAGTTCTTGATAATATCTACTTCTTCATTTTGCACTCGCAGGTGGACTGCTTCAGGATTTTGACTCATTACTAAACCGACAGTTTTAGTTCAGCTGATGATCATTCCCATTCTTTCAAATTCTGCTTGCCAAAGATCTAGTTTAGCTTGAACTTCTGCTTCTGTCTCACCCCATAGCATAACATCATCAGCAAATACTGTACAAACCAAGCTCGATAGTTGCAGTCGCTTAAGTGCGGGCAGTATCCAGTATTCGGGAGATAGTGGGTTCGAACCCCACTGTCGGCAGCCCTGAAGATGGTTTTCCATGGTTTCCCATTTTCACACCAGGCAAATGCTGGGGCTGTACCTCAATTAAGGCCACGGCCGCTTCCTTCCCAATCCCAATCCTAGCCCTTTCCTGTCCCATCGTCGCCATAAGACTTATCTGTGTCGGTGCAACGTAAAGCCAATAGCAAAAAAAATACTGTACAAGTGCATTTGTTTTCTGATCCTTAATTTTCACTGCTTTTATAAACTCATCCATTACAGTAACGAAGAAAAGTGGTGATAAACAACTTCCTTGTTGGACTCCACTCTTGGTTTCAAAATAGTTTGATCTGCCTCCTTGAATATGCACACAGCTCTTAGTCTCTAAATATAGTTGTTTTACGCTAGCTATAATCCCATCTGGCACTTCTTTATGTCTTAGACATTCCTGTATATGCTTATGTGGTACATGATCATATGCCTTCTCAATATCCAAGAATACAACTATAACCATTCTCTTCTATCAGTGTCTTTATATAATGACACTCATGTATGTATGCACCACATTTGTAAGAGCACCTGCGTTATGTTCTATCAACATTTTTTAACTATAACCCCCACATCGGCCAATCCCAGCTGTACTACTGATGACTACCATGATGATGACAATGAATTGGTAGTTTAATTCAGTTAGATTTTTGATAATCAGTCAGTTGAGGAAGAATCCAAGGAAGGGTGCAAGCCTGCCAAGAGGAAGAAGTAGAAACATACAAGATTTTGTGATATTATCATTGGTTAGTATAGTAGTCAAGAAGTTTTGGTTAGTGAAATAGATGTGATGGGTGTTGAATACCATAATGATTGATAGGCTTATGAAAGTGTATATGATAAAATATGATTCTCATATGTTTTCTCCAACCACTATTGGTGAGATTATTCACCCAACATGGTTGATTAACGAAACAGCTATTAGGTTGGGTAGGAACTTTTGATTTAAACCACCTAGAGAAAAAATTAGCACTGAGGTCACAATAATTATTCTAATAGAAATATCCATTTCACTAACGTAAGCAAATAACATTAGTGCTGCGATATTTTTCAAATTATTAGAATGAAACATTTCTTTTAACCTCAATCCCTCTATTGTCTCAGAAAATCAAAAATGAAAGGGAGGAGCTACCATTATAATAACAGTGCAGAACAAATAAAAGTTTGGAATATTATAGTTTCTGTAATGAAAGGAGCACTAATAAGAAGCATAACAAAAGATACCCTACCAAAATCTAAATAGTATACATAATATCAACTTCTGTATCTTATTATTCAAGTGATAGCTATCAACAATGCCACATCCCCACTTCGGTAAAACAAGGCGGTTAAGAAAAAAACATTATACAACTTTACATTTTGATAATAAATTACTATACAATAATAAACCACTCCTAAACCATCTCACCCTAATAAAGTACTAATCAGATTTTCTCCAATAATCAAAAACATTATTGACAAGACAAACATTAAAATCAAAATAATAAACTGATTAATTGCCAAATCCCCACACATATTTATTCCCCACTATAGAATGTCACCAAAGATGAAATAAATAGAACAAACCCTATAAACAACAAAGACATTCATTCAAACAAAAAGGTCATAACAATTGAATGTCTATTTAAATTAATTACCTCTCGTTCGGTAAAAACTACCAAATCATACATAATAAAATCCTACCCTAAATAAAATTTTGTTATAATAAATAAAATAAAAACTCAACAAACAGATTGATAATGACCATAAAATTGTTTAAAGTAAGCACCTACAACTGTGGCATCACAAACCTACGTTTCGCATTAAACTACATTGGCGGAAAAGAATATCCAAACACCAAGAAGGGGTTTGCTAAATAAACGAACATTGGTAGATGTGTTTATACATTCAAAAGGTGACGTTGATTCAAATTTCCTGCAAATTGCATTAGAGTGGCACTAGTAGCGGCCCCATGACTTTGCACATCAGGTTTGCTTTCAATGTGGGCTGTACTGTTCGAGAGCGTTAGTTACCTGTGAGGTTGGACCGAGTGACTGTGAGTGGGTCAAGAATTTCTTTACGACGACGAAGAGGCCAGTATCAACAGCTCACTGTGGTTGAACGAGGCCGTATAACAGGGCTACGTGAAGGTGGAATTTCCTTCCGCGCTATTGCAGAACATCTTGGTAGGAATGTCTCCACTGTGCATGCGTGCTGGCAGCAGTAGTCACAAGAATGTACGCTCGCCCAATGGCACCACCGAGAGCGGGGACCACCATATTGAGGTATGGCTGTAGTGCAGCAAACTGTGTCTGCAGCAGCAATTTGAGCGGCAATTGGCACCACAATGACGCAATGAACTCTTCAAAATCGATTACTTGAGAACAGCTCCAAGCCAGACGCCCTGCGGCGTGCATTCTACTTACCGTACTCCAAACCACTGCCGTCTGCCACTTCAGTGGTGTCAAGCGAGAGCTCATTGGAGGATGGAGTTTAGGTCTATTGTGTTTTCTGATCAAAGCCGGTTCTGCCTTGGTGCCAGTGATGGCCGTGTGTTGGTTAGAAGGAGGCCAGGTGAGTGTCTGCATTACACCTGTCTGTGGCGTCGACACACTGGACCTACACCGGAAGTTCTGGTCTGTGGAGCAATTTTCTATGACAGCAGGATCACTCTCATGGTTATCCCACGCACCCTGTGTACGTCCGTCTGGTGATTCGACCTGTTGGGCTGCCATTCATGAACAGCATTCCCAGGGGTGTTTTCCAACAGGATAATGCACGCCCCCATGCTGCTGTTGTAACCCAATGTGCTCTACAGAGTGTCAATATGTTGCCTTGGCCTGCTCAGTCCCCAATCTGTCCCCAGTCAAGCACGTATGGGGTATGATTGAACGACAACTCCAGCATCATCCACAACTGGCATTAACCGTCATACCTGCATTCAACAGTCAGGTGATTACACCGGTTATTAATGGTCCATGTCACATTTGTGATGGCTTTTCTCGTGCGGATGTCAACCTGTAGTCTTGTACCTTTAAGCAATTAAATATGTTATCTCGACAAATATATTGCCAAAATTTCTATATTCTACATTCCTTATTCCATGGTGTTTGGATATTTTTTACACCAGTGTATTTAATCATAGTTACAAAATACATAAGTCCCCATTACACTAAAATATTCTAGGGCAACTAATGTAGTAATAATAAAATAAAGTCATGACTATAACCTCTAGAGCATGAAGAAATCCCTGAATATAATATACCGGTACCATGCTGACTATATGAATTTAAATACAATGTACAAACTGCCCCAAAAAAAGTTATAATAGCACTAAAATAAGCATAGTTACCCAAGACCATGAAACTAAACTACTGAACAGCCTTATTTCACCTATCAAGTTCAACAAAGGAGGTACCATACTGCTATATTTGATGAACTTGACAAAAATCATCATATAGCCACTGAAGACATAAAATCTTGAATCAGAAAGTGATGAAACCAACTAGAGGGGAAAATATTCTATGCATAGTTCTGATAAAACAAGATGACCCCTATAGAGGAGTTGAAGTGACAGATGGTATAAGTGAACATGAAGCTGTCTTTGTTGAAGTTAGAAATAAGTGTGATAAAAAGGAAAGGAAGGTTGCACTATTAGGGAATACCATATGGTTCAAAAGAGGGGCATGGGAAAATACTTTTAAAAAGTTATGATCAATGGAAAACGACAGATGACAATGTAAACAGCCTATGGGATTGGTTAAAAGCAAATGTGGAGGAGTGTGAAAACAGGTATGTACCTTTAAAAATGGTAAGGAATGGTAAGGACCCAATATATATTTTAATAGGGGGATAATGAAATTAAGAAGAAGGTGCAGATTAGAAAGCAATGGACTTATGAATGGTTGTGGGAGGAAGGATAGATTGAAAGAGATCAATAGGAAATTGAATTTAGCAAAAGAATCAGCTAAGGATAACCTGATGGAAAAACCTAATTGGCAGCCATATGAAATTTAGGGCGAAATGGAAGAATAAGTATACATATGCAACGCCCTCAAACAATACAAGGAAATGACAAGCGTCATTGGGACGTGCGCATACAAGATAAACAGTAAATAACATCATCAAAGCCAAAAATGGAAGAGTGCAGGACTTAACCCAAAAGAAATAAGATTAGAGGATGGGATCATTAGGTATTGCGACAGACATCGCCCAAATAACACCAACATAAAATTTTAGATTAAATTTATACTTAAAAGAAAATTCAGTTTTACATATTATTTAAAATTAAAAAATATTTGACCCCAATTAACGTAATGAACTTAAAAAAATAATATTATATTCTTTTGGCATCCTTGAAAATAAATCAGATAACCAATCTAGATATTAATAAAATTAATATTCTTTAAAATAAGTTTCTTCCCTTGTAAAATAAAATTCTGGTGCACCAGTCAGCTAACTAAATAAATTACTATTAAGTGTTCGTGAACAAAGATAAAATATTAATAAAATTTATAACAAATTATTTAATAGAGGGCTTCCGACACATCCTTGTGGAAGGATCATTTCCCACAAAACTCACATAACGTAAACCAAGCAACGCATGAAAATAAAGGGACTTTACACTACAACCGACCAATATGAAAACACAAATCGTACAGTAGTTAAAATAATATCAACACTAATAAATTATAAATAAAATCACTCCACATAGTAGATAAGGTAATTAGCATCAACACGACCAGAAATGCACAATTTAATGAGGCGGAACCCACATTACAAGATAGAAAAACACACGATTTTGCCTCAATACCGCAAAACAAAGCATCATAAAAATAACAGCGGCATACGACAGCGGATGCTAATGCCTACAAGACAAAAATGACCAATGACAGTTGCGTAACTGCCACACGGCGATAAGATAAGATAAGATAAGCAACAATACAGAGAAGAGTAGATAAGCCCCAAGCAACAATCACTCCACACTAGGGGTGCCCAAAACCCTCAATTAAATCTTCAAACTTTTACATTGTTAATGAATCTCATCGTTGTAATAAATGTAGGAATCCTAATATATTTGGGCAATAATAAAATAAAACCACCCGCAGAAATGCAAGAAATATACAATCCTATTCCCTAGTCATACGTATGAATCAAATAAGAATCAATGAAAAATCCAACTAATAATAATAATAAAAATAATGATGCCCTTTAAAAGAAATGGGTGGTGTTCAGTGCAATCGCAGTAGTTAGGTCGTAACACGAGTAACGGAAGGCCGAATCAAACGAACCGAATCACAAAACAATAGTATGGGAACAAAATATCAGAGAGAACAAACGATAGTGTACACCACAATAAACACGGCAATATGAAGATGCAATTTATCAAAAGAAACAGCACACGAATCAAATAATACACGAAAATACACGTAGATACACCAGAAACAAGAATTAACAAAGGGAACCACAAAATTTAGAAAGGGCAGGAACGAATTTTTACTGTTACCTAGAGCAAACACTGCACTTCGCCGTTACGCATCACACACTTCAAATATGAACTCCATCACCAAGCCGTAGCTTAACTGCACTTACAATATGTAATAAACACTGATAGAATACAGAAAACTACACCAAAACGATATATACACAGTAATAAGACCTAAAGGCGAACCTTTGTGGTGATCAGTAATGCCCAGGTAACATCCTCGTGCTATAACCAACTACCACGGCACTTCACAAATAAGAATATTAAAGAATGACTTACATACTAAAAACGAATATACTTAAATACTGTACAACATCATTTAGACATCCTCGTTAGGCGAGGTGTACTCTCCTTTATCACCCGATTCCTACAGCTTCCATTACAATTATTTTAGTTACAGCGTAACCGTTAAACATGGCTTAGCTTCCAGTCACGAGCGCGTCCAGTCACAAGCGAGTCCAACAGCTTAAAAGCTCCTTTCACACATTGTCACTAGGCGCGACACAGTCTCAACCCCGCTCCACGCTCTGGCGGAGACCGCCAAACCAACAAGATAAGTTGCTAGCCACTCTCGCAGATGGCGTAAGAGTCCATGTATCGTTCCACTATGTATTCATAGCTCGTAGAAGCATTACCAAGCAATAAACAGTGTTCCGAAAAGTCACAATTGCCACGTTTAGACAGAAAACATGCCCGATATTCCAACAGTTCGTAGCGCTCATACTTTCAAAGAACCAAGTCTACCAGACTCAAGGTTTTAGTCTTTCCATAGAGTAGAATAACAGTTCCATATGAACGGGAAAATCACGGCTCAGTACAGTACTTAGCCCGTGAACATAATGTCCGTAGAGGAATTAGTTAATTTACCAAAATACCAGTTCCGATGAGAGACACCATATAAATATATGTCGCGTAGACAGTAGATAGTTCACATATATATATATCACAGGTAGCGTATTTGTTAATAACGCTACACATACTTTAAAGCAGAAACAGGATCCTGAAAGGACACTCCAAGGATCATTAATGAACAAGGTGAGTGTGGCCTACATGTGAGGACTTAAATAAGGCAGAAATATTAAGTCAGCAGTATATAAAGCTAATAATTATAATGATAATATCCAGATAGAGGAGGTGTCTAATATTGGCTAGTTACTAAAATTTACCTATGATAATAGAGTTTTTACAAAAAGATACAAAATTTGATAAACAGAAAAGCAACTGGGATTGATAAGATTTCTGGAAATGTATTAAAGCAATGGGTTGGAATATAGTGCTATAACTTATCCAAAATACTAATTTGATTACTGCTTGCATGAAGGAGTGATACAGTACTAAATGAATGGAGAGTTGCAATAATAGCACCAGTGTACAGGGGAAAGGATGATAAACATAAAGCAGAAAAGTACAGGCCAGTCAGCTGGACATGTGTTGTGTGTAAGCTTTGGGAAAGCATTCTTTCTTATTATATGACACATTTGCAAAATTACCAACTTATTTGATAGAAGGCAGTTCAGATTTAAGAAAGGTTAATCCAGTGATGCTCAACTTGTAGGATTCCAGCAAGATATAGCAGACATTTTAGATTCAGGAGGTTGAATGGATTGTATTGTTATTGACCTATTCAAGACTTTTGATAGGGTAGATCATGGGAGATTACTGATAAAAATGAGGGCTACTGGAATAGGCAAAAGAGTGGTAGAATGGATGACTAAATTTCTAGAAAATAGAACACAAAGAATTAGGATAGATGAAGTGTTATCTGATCCTGTAATGGTTAAGAGTGGTGTCCTACAGGACAGTATTATTGGACTTTTCTTATGTAACTTATATAAACAATATCAATAAAAAACTGGAATCACTGATGAGGCTATTTGTAGATGATATTATTCTGTATAGAGTAGTAAATAAATTACAGGATTGTAAGTGACTGCAAAAAGATGTAGACAATGTTGTGAGGTGGACAGTGCACAATGATGTTTTAATTACGATATGGGGTGATGGTACAGTATGGGGATCAGTGTAAGTACATAGGTATTACAGAAGGAATGATGTGATGGTGACCAGGATGATAAGTCAGGTTGTAAGTTTCACAAAGAGGAAAAATCTTCTCAGTTTTAATTACGATATAGGGTGATGGTACAGTATGGGGATCAGTGTAAGTACATAGGTTTTACAGAAGGAATGATCTTCATTGGGGTAATCATATTAATGTGGTTGTAAATATAGGTTACAGATTTTTTCACATGGTTATGAGAGTATTTAGATTTGTAGTAAGGATGTAAAGGTGAGGTCTTATAATACCCCAGTTAGAGTATGGTTCCGGTATGGACCCACACCAGGACTACTTTATATGAGAACTGGAAAAGATCCAAAGGAAAGCAGCACAATTTGTTCTGGGAGATTTTTTACAAAAGAGTAGTGCTCAACTACATGGTATGATTCGTGCTGAAACTGGAAAGATGGCGTGGAATGACATTAGTAGACAAATAAGCTTAAACGTAGCTTTCAATAGTAGGAAAGATCGTAATATGAAGATAAAATTGGAATTCAGGAGGAAAAGTTGGGGCAGATATATATAGGATGGGGATTGGAATAAATTATCAGGGGAAATGTTCGATAAATTTCCAAGTTCTTCAAAAACTTTTAAGAAAAAGCTGATAGGAAAATCTGCCTTCTGGGCAACAGCCCTAATTGCAGATCGCTGATGATTGATTGATAATTACATTATATCTATGGTCGAATATAGTTGTACTGATATTACATTAATTGACATTCTTAATTAAAGATCTACTAGCATATGACATGAGGGCAACAATTACTTAGGTAATTACACTTTTCAGGATGTCTGATATATCAAGTACAGGGAGTAGTGCCAATAGTGATGACATCCCAGTTTCCAGTGACGATGAATTAGGCCTGCTGAAATTATTTGAAGAAAGAAGGAGACCAAAAATGAACACTTTTGAAACTGTCATCCCTAGGTATAAGAAGAATTTGTTGAACGCTTTTTTATAATTTGTTTTATGTCAAAATGACAAAAATAGGTCTTATGGCGACGATGGAAGAGGGAAGGGCTAGACGTGGGAATGAGGCGACTGTGGCTTTAGTTAAGGCGCAGCCCAAGTGTTTACCTGCTGTGAAAATGGGAAACCATGGAAATCATCTTCAGGGCTGCCGACTGGGGGGGTTTGAACCTACTATCTCCTGAATGCTAAATTTATTGAACATTTTGATATTAGTCAAGACTGGTAGCGTGCAATTGTGCAGTTTTTTGTGTATCAGTTGTCATCATCATTTATCGTTTTCATTTCCCACCCAAAGGGTGGGGCGGGGAGGGCCCCCTAGATTGTAACGCGATCGCTCGGGCCAAGAGAGGTGAAGATAACTTAGAGATGGGATAAATGAAAAAGGTGGGTGAGCGATTTGAGAGATTGAAGGAGGAAGGGCTATGCTGTTGGTAATGAAAGAGGATGGGCATTAGGTGTGAAGTTTTAAGGAAGATGGGAAAAGTGAAGATTAACACAAGAGTGGCGGTTTGGAAGTTGCTGGGAAGGGTGAGGTGGTGAAGTGTTGAGACGATGTGGTAGAGGACGGTTGTGAAGTATCTAAGATGTTCGAGTGTCAGCGGTGGGGGCAAAGAGATATTAAGATGGTGAGAAGATGTGCGGATGTAGTGTGGAGGTTGAAAGGAAGGATGATCTGGCCGGGTGTGACGATGTGGCGTAGGGATGGGATATCTAGAGCGGGGAGGAAAACGAGAAGGTTCGACTTTATGAAGACAGCTGTAGAGGGTTGCACCGTTGGCTATGAGATGGTCGACGGCTGCTGCAGTTGATAGTTGAAGACGCACTAAGTTCATGGGGCCATAGGCGTTGAAAATGCGGGAAGCCTTCCGGACTGGAATGGCGTGAAGACGAAGGTGACTTTGAACTTCTGTTGCTGGAAGGAGAGGGTCGACGCAGCGAAAGACACAGCTGTAGACAGCAGTAGTGGATGAGGTTGACGGCGGTGATGACAGTTGGCTGGTGGCTGCTGCTGGTGCGGTTGTAGACGGTGGTAACGGAGTCGACGGTGGTTCTGGTGTTGCATCAGTTGGTAGTCTGCGTAGATTGTTGCGGGTAGAAGATGGAACACTGATGGAACGAAGAGGTAATGGCATAGAATAAAAGGCGCACACAAGCGGTGACGGATGCGAAGACATAAGAGTCGTGATAGGATAGTAGGAAAAGGTGAAGGCAGAGGTCGTGGTGGTTGTGATGGAGGTCGTGGTAGTCATGGTGTAAAAAGGTAGTGGGATGGCTAACATCCAACGAGGAGTCGGCCATTATGCTTTGTTGAGGTCCGCGGTAGCTTGCAGTAAAGATGGATAGCCACCAGGCCAATCAAAAGTAACACGAGTTTCTTCAACGGAGATCAGCGAGATCCGCGAGATCCGCTTCAGAGATGCTTGTTGAGTTGAGTGTGTTATCAGTTTTTTTATTCAAATAGTTATTTCATTCTCCCCGTGAGAGGAGCGGGCCACCAGTCCAGCAAAGGGACTCTTTGGCTGATTACATGTACAATAATTTGATGTGAAACGTTTTATATGAGTGTGTGCTAATAGCACACGTTTTACGAAAGTAAAAAAAAATGTCTTCTTTTGTAGAACACATTAGCAGAAATGAAAGTCTGTTTCTTGAAGTACGAATCACTACAAACTTAACATAAGAACAGTAAACATTGTTTTCTTGAAGAGAAAGAATATGGAATGAAATGATAAACAAGATCGGATTTTAAATGTACAAGCAATAACATGATATTACTAACCAATTCTTGTCCAAGTGAAAAAGCCAAGTCATCATAAGTTCTGAGAAGTCACACATACACTGAACACAAATGTAATCAGAGATGGCGGTGGTATCGCCGTTAATTCCACTAAATGTGTAAGGTGGCAATGGAAAAATAATCGCAATAAGAACCTCAGTCAGAACTGTGCGATCTGCAGTGGTCTATAACTTTATGTGCGTTTAGCTTTAGCTGTGGGCTGAGGTCGATGATGGGAAGAGGTGTTTGATAAGAGGTGTTGGTTGGTTTGTAAGGATGGCGACGGCGAGAGGAGAAAGGCAATTGCTTCTAAAGGTTCAGATGAGCTGCGGGAGACAGCATTCTGTAAATAACGAAGACGAATAGAACGTAGATGAGAAAGGATTGTTGGAAATGTATAAAGGTCATTCATTTACTACTTCGAGTCTAGTTTCTGGTCTGAGACGATAAGCCAGTCGGATGGCGTGACGGTCTAGTTTTAATATGTCGAGGTATTCGAGAAGGGAGGCGGAGATCCAGGATAAGGAGGCGTACGTGATAACAGGTCGAACAAAAGCTTTGTACGTATTTATAATCTGTATTGCTTTTAATCCCCAGGTTTGACGTAACAACCAGCGGAGGAGGTGAAACCTGCGGGATGCCTTTTTGTAAATCTGGTCCAAATGTATATTCCATTTTAAATTATTTTGAAAAGTGATGCCTAGGTAGGTAAGAGTGGTGGTTTCGGTAAGGGGTTGATCATGTAAGGATAGGTAAATTTGGTTAGTAGAATGGCATCTACGTTTACGATTACGGAAAATTTTAAATTGTGTTTTGCTTACATTGATTTTGATGTGCCAAAGATTCAACCATTGTTTGAGCTCATTTAAGTAGGTTTGTAATCGAGATTGCAGGAATCGGTTATTAGTTCCTAGAGCCAGTATTGCTATGTCGTCAGCAAATTGATATAATCTGAGTGGGAGGAAGAGGTTGGGGAATATTGATACAAAACAAGATATACAAAAGCGGTGACAATGGACTACCTTGTAGGACTCCTGCTTTAATAGAAAAGGTGTAGGATAATGTATTATGGATATCGATTTGGGCTGTGTGGGATTTAAGAAAGTTGGCGCGGAAACGGATGATCGTCATAGGTAACGGAAGGTGACTAAGTTTAAATATCAGTCCGTCGATCCATACCTTGTCAAAGGCTTTCTCAACGTCTAGACTGATAAGGGCTGCGCTGTTTTTGGGAGGTAAATATTTTGTGGAGGGATGCAGAGATATGAAAGAGGTGGTCATGTGTGGAGTGCTGAGGACGGAAACCAGCTTGCGATTGAGGTACGAGATGGAGGGAGTTGAGATAGGAATATATACGGCGTGCGAGGATGGTTTCTAAGATTTTAGAATACACTATTAGAAGGCTGATAGGACGATATGAATTTAGGAGGGATGGTAGTTTTTTAGGGTTTAAAAATAACAAAATAATAGTATGTCCCCAGTGGGCAGGAAAGAATCCAATATGGAGAATGATAGTATATACTGCACTTAGGAGTTGTAGGAAGGGATGTGGAGCTTCTTTGATGTGTCGGTAAGTAATCTGATCTAGACCAGGGGCAGTGTTCTTTATGGTCCTGAGTACGTCTTTTATGTCTTGTACTGTAATAGGAACATTTAGGGGATGTTGGGAATCAGGGGCGGAAGGAGGTTCAAAGCTAGTTCGAAGAGGAGGTTGAGTGATATCCGCATATTCGGTTATTACAGCGTGGTCAGGATGGTAGAAATGGGGGTCGGAAGACGGCGAGAAAATTACTCTATAGTGACCTGCGAAAATGTCGGCCTTTACTTTAGGATCACTGGATGCGGATTTGTTAAGTATTATTGGATAATGGGGGTAGGATTTCTTTATGTGTGTCAGTTGTTTTAATTTGGTCCAATATTTGCGAGTATCAGTCGTGTTGGATAATTCAGTACAAGTATTTGCCCAGGCTTTTTTTTCATAGCCTTGATGAATGAACGAGCATGTCTAAGGGTAGTTCTATGTTCGCGGAGGGTATTTGGGTTACGGGTGCGGAGGTATGCCTTGTAAAGGTCATGGGAATATTTTAATAGCTGGAGTGCTTTAGGTGGCTGGGGAGGTTTGGAGGGATGGGAGGTGTGGCGAGGAATATGGAGTCTGTCGGCAGTAATTAGTGCGGATTCTAATGTCTTAATTACGTCATGTAATTCATGCGGTGATGTAGGTGGGTCAGTATTGCATATTATGTCTGTTATTGTTTGCCTGTATGCTACCCAGTCGGTTCGATTATACTGTCTGACTGGTGGAGGACGTCTGGTATGTTGGTATGGGTTAGTTAGGACATTTGTGACGGTTAATAGGGCAGGAACATGGTCAACGCCTATTGAAGGAAGCATAGTGATGTCACAATTTGTTGCTAGGTTGGGGGTAAGGATTAGAATATCAGGGGTCGTTTGTGATATAGGGCGGGTGGGGGAGGGGAAGGGTAAGTCAACACCCCGGATATCATGTAATAGTTGGTCGTAGGTGGTTTGTTGTTGCTGCGTATATGACATAATGTTGAAATCTGCGATAATAATGTACGTACTGTATTTACAATCGATGTATTCCACAAATTTGGTTGGTGGGGATGAACCTGGAGGTATATAAATTGTTGCTAGAGCTATTATTTGATTTCCAATCGTGATTTCTATGATTAAGTTTTCAGATGGGTATTCATTTAGATAATGATAATGTCGTTGTGAGGGAATGGATTGATGAATACTAATAGCTACCCCTCCGCGGCCTCTGGTGGGGCGATCGGAGCGGTAGAAAGTATGGTTTTTAAATTTTGGACTTTGTTTCCTTGTTAAAAATGTTTCATTAAAAATTATGATATCCGGTTTGTGTTGATCTATCTGCAGATCCAGCAGCGGGCGCTTGGCCCTCAAAGAACATACATTATCGTAATAAATTTTCATTTACTACAGTAGTGGACTAGGATCAAGGGGAAAGAATGCACAGTGCATTCTTGTCCCAGAGAACATTGCGTCCAAGTGAGTCTGGAAGATCAATCGCGCCGCTAACTGGATCTGATACAGAATATTAGGACGTTGAAAGGGGAGAACATTCTGGAGCACCATAGTGATGAATCGCAGAATGTTCTCAGTGGAGGGAGGGTAAAGAGTAGAAGAGGAAGGCGGGGTGGGAAGGTCAATGGGAGTGATAGGTAGCACGGTTTCTGGTTGAGTGGGTGAAGGTTGAGGTTTACCCTTGCATTTGACTGAAAATGTTGGATGAGCTTCACCGCAGGTGCTGCATTTGGGTGATCCCTTATTCATGCAAGCATCTGAGGCATGTTGACCACTATAAATCGCACATACCTGATCGAGAAAGCACGGAGCAGTAGTAGGATGATCGTAGGATTGACAGCGATCGCAGCGCCTGCGCTGTGGTGGAGATGAACGGGAGGCCTCCACACGATGTCGCTTCGCGTAGATCAGCACACCATCCCTCAGTAGCTGGTCCAATGTTGCAGTATCCCGGGAGAGAATACGCATCAGCGAGATCGGTCCGTTGGCATTCCGGATACGAATGACCCGGAAGATTTGATGTCCCTGCTGCTGGAGTTGTGCAGTGTAACTGCGATCGACCCCGTATGCCACCACTGACAACGTGGGGGCTGGACGCGAAGGTGCTTGGTTTCGCCGTGGTTGTTGAGCCAGGTTCTGTGCTGCAGCGTGCTTTCCAAAGTGCGCCATTCCTGTGGAGTTGACTAGGACTGTGTAGAATGGTCTAGAAGTTTAGATATTGTAGCCGTCTTTGCTCCATTGGATTTCTAGATTGTATTCATGTATGGTGTTGGGCAGAAACTTGGTGATAATATGGTAGATTGCTTTCGGATGGTTGATGTCCGGGTTCAGATGCTTCAACTTCACTATGTAGAACGGGGCAGGTAGACCGGTGTTTTTTGCTGTGCCACTGCGCTGTCGTACTTGGTAGGGCAGTGCAGAATTTTTTGCTGCCTCTGCATAGTTTCTAATATTTGATGGCATAAATTCCGGAGACTGGTTCCCAGGTGGTAAATGAAACAGTGCTATAATATCACTCTCTTTGATGTTTAGAAGTGATATGCCGCTTGGAGATGCTTCGGGATTGGCTGACAGTGTTGTATAGGTACTGCCAGTCGATGCACGGGACCTGTCATCCTCAGGAGCAATGGCGATCTTCTTACGATGAGTGGGACTCGGAGAATTGTTGGATTCAAGACTCCTTGCTTGTTTTATTGTTTCCTCGTCCATCACGATTTGTTGTCCTCGTGGTGGTGTAGTACTTCCGGACGCCATGAATGTTGCTTTACCCGCAGGTAATAAATTGGCAACGGATGGTGCCCTCTGTTGAGCTGCTGCTGATATACGGGTGTTGCCGTTCGTACCTGTTGCCATACAGTACACAAGTAGCTGGAATGTTCTATCAGTTGGGAGGAGTAGTATAATACAGGGATTCGGCCGCCACCGCCACCTCCGGCTCCCAGTGGCCACCTCCACCTCAGCCAGAGGCCTCTTCCAGTACTGCCAACTTAACCTAACTAGCGCGACAGTACTGCCAACTTAACCTAACTAGCGCGAAATTTGAATTTGTAAACAAAGCCACGTGCTTTTTGACAGCTGTCATCGACAACAACGCATCGCTAACCTCAGTACTGCCATCTTGACGGGCCTAAACCTCAGTAGTGCCAACTTAACCTAACTAGCTCGAGATAAACAAAGCCACGTGCTTTTTGACAACCACGTGCTTTTTGACAGATTTGTAAACAAAGCCACGTGCTTTTTGACAGACAACAACGCATCGCAAACCTCAGTACTGCCATCATGACGGGCCTAAACCTCAGTAGTGCCAACTTAACCTAACTAGCATGAGGTAAACAAAGCCACGTGTTTTTTGACAGCCACGTGCTTTTTGACAGATTTGTAAACAAAGCCACGTGCTTTTTGACAGACAACAACGCATCGCTAACCTCAGTACTGCCATCTTGACGGGAATAAACCTCGGTGGTACCAACTTAACCTAACTAGCGAGAGGTAAACAAAGCCACGTGCTTTTTGACAGCCACATGCTTTTTGACAGCTGCCATCCGCCATCTTTGAGCACCGTGCTGCCCTCTTTCGTCACCTGTCATCGGCAGTGCTGCCATCTTGACGGGTCTAAACCTTAGTGCTACCAACTTAACCTAACTAGCGCGAGGTAAACAAAGCCACGTGTTTTTTGACAGCCGTCATCCGCCATCTTTAATCCATAGAGCACAGTGCTGCCCTCTTTAGCTACTTACCTTTGAAATGTGGTGGCGGATAATTTGAAAAATGCTTTTTGACAGCAGCCATATTGCATCGCAAACCTCAGTGCTGCCCTCTTTAGCTAGATACCTGTGGTAGCAGACAATTCCACGTGACAGCAGCCATCTTTAATCAAGAGAGCACCGTGCTGCCCTCTATGTGGTGGCGGCAAATTGAAAAATTCCACGTGCTCTTGTTTGGAAACAAACTCACGTGCTTTTTTGACAGCTACCATCCACCATCTTTAATTAACAGAGCACAGTGCTGTACTCTTTAGCTAGATACCTTTGAAATGTGGTGGCGGCAATTTGAAAAATTCTATGTGCTCTTGTTGGGAAACAAAGCTACGTGCTTTTTTTGACAGCTGTCATCCGCCATCTTTAATCAATAGAGCACTGTGCTGCTATCATGCGGGCAATTTCGTTAGCTGTCATCCGCCATCTTTAATCCAGAGAGAACAGTGCTGCCCTCTATGTGGTGGCGGCAAATTGAAAAATTCCACGTGCTCTTGTTTGAAAACATACTCACGTGCTTTTTTGACAGCTGTCATCCGCCATCTTTAATCCAGAGAGAACAGTGCTGCCCTCTATGTGGTGGCGGCAAATTGAAAAATTCCACGTGCTCTTGTTTGAAAACATACTCACGTGCTTTTTTGACAGCTGTCATCCGCCATCTTTAATCCAGAGAGAACAGTGCTGCACTCTATGTGGTGGCGGTAAATTCCATGTGCTTTACAAACCTATGTGCTTTTCTGACAGCTGTCATCCGCCATCTTTAATCTAGAGAGAACAGTGCTGCACTCTATGTGGTGGCGGCAAATTCCACGTGCTTTACAAACCTATGCGCTTTTCTGTCATCCACCATCTTTAATCTAGAGAGAACAGTGCTGCACTCTATGCGGTGGCGGCAAATTCTACGTGCTTTACAAACCTATGCGCTTTTCTGTCATCCACCATCTTTAATCTAGAGAGAACAGTGCTGCACTCTATGTGGTGGCGGCAAATTCTACGTGCTCTTATTTGGAAACAAATTCTACTCGCTCTTCAGCTGTCATCTACCATCTTTAATCAAGAGAGCACCGTGCTGCCCTCTTTGTGGTGGCGGATAATTTGAAAAAATTCTTTTCGACAAGAAGCCATCTTTAATCCAGAGAGAACAGTGCTGCCCTCTTTAGCTACTTACCTTTGAGGCGGTTAATTTGAAAAATTCTTTTCGACAAGCTGCCATCTTTAATCCAGAGAGAACAGTGCTGCCCTCTTTAGCTACTTACCTTTGAGGCGGTTAATTTGAAAAATTCTAGCTGCCATCTTTAATGAAAAGGGCATGGTGGTGCTATCTTGCGGGTAATATTTTACGTCACAGCTGTCATCCACCATCTTGCATTGCTAACCTTAGTGCTGCCCTCTTTAGCTACTTACCTTTGACAAGCTGTCACCCGCCATATTGCATCGCAAACCTCAGTGCTGCACTCTATGTGGTGGAGGATAACTTGAAAAAATCTTTTTGACAAGCAGCCATCTTTAATCAACAGAGCACCGTGCTGACATCTTTAGCTACCACCATCTTACATCGCTTACCTCGCTGCTGCACTCTATGTGGTGGCGGTTAATTCGAACAAGTTTAATCACGCATCGGGTAAGCTAGAGTAAGCACGTGCTGTTGTGATGACGTTATCATGCATGTTTAAACCCGTTCGTTGACTAAAAGCTTTAGTCTTCGGGAAACAGTGATAGAGTGTGGAGTGCAAACATGACGAAAACATTAATAGTTGATGTGCAAGGCTTTAAAGTAAACGGAAACAAGTTTGTGTTTAAAGAGGTGGCTGTGTTAGATTGCTGTGTGTTGTGGGCACCAAAACTTGTTAGTTTAGTATTTAGTCCACCGTTCCCTTACTGTTTGCAAACAGATGAAGATAAAAAGCAGACTCAGTGGATTGAAAACAATTTAGGTTTGAAGTGGGAAGAAAAAGGAATACCTTATCGTTTTCTACCTTTAATGATGAATGCACATTTGTCAAGAGCAGATCTTGTTCTTTTAAAGGGTTGTGAAAAGAAAGAATGGTTGCGTGATTTTCTACCATCATCATGTGAAGTTATCGACATGCATGAATTGGGGTGCCCATCATTTAAAACTCTTCCGAAAGAGCATAGTAGAGAAACAACTAAACAGTCTTTACAACATGTATGCATGCTCTTTGATTGGTTGTGTCGCAGTGCATGTCGGGAAGTGAACAACATATGTAAAGTGCAGTGTCGAAATAACCTTAGTGTAAAAGAAACATTTGTAGAGTAAAGACATCATGTCATTTCTAACAGATACTAAGTGTAACGCAGTTGAAAGGCGATCGTAAAGTTTTATGCATGCAAAAAGAAACTAAACACTTTTACGGAAGAAGAGTTAAATGCATTACCAAAGGCATTTTTGGTCAATGTAGCTGCGAATGCTGTAAAGAAGATTTGGGATAAGGTGCCTCGTGAGTGGACTCAAGATCCTGTTTTGTCAGAGCTTCAAACGTGTAGTTTACATCATGAACACGTGAGTTTAGCTAGAAGACCTTCTGTGAGACAGTGCCGTACATGTCAACTAATTAAACTGTATCACGGACCTAAAACTAACGAGTTGTCTTCGCTTATAAACACTTATCATGGCTGTGGAGAGAGTAAACAAGGAAAAGGTGAAGAAACGTGCTGGGAGAAAGATGAGGAAGCATGTTGGGCGTGGACTCATCAATAGAGTGATTGATCTTCTTTTCTTCGTGCTTCATCTCCCCTGCGGCCCTAGAACACGTTCGCCTGATACGTAGTTACATGCTGCCTGCATAGAGTGTAGCTGTTAAAATCTGCTTCGTAAAGTTATGCTGTGTGTGTGTGTATGTGTTATTACCTAGTGCTTTAGCTGCTCAGAAGAATATAGCAGCACTTGTCGTTGTTGGTGCAATAAAACGAAAAACTGAGTGACAAAGACCGTAACATGAACAAAGGATAAAAATGTATGTATATAGTCTAAAATAAATATGAATTGTCAAAACATATTACAGGTGTTGTTTAATCCTACAGCATGTCCTAGTGACTTAGAAGAAAGGAAACGTAGAGGATTAAAAGAAAACACACATAAGATTTAAAGTACATCCTCTTTATTAATCCATGAATTAAAGCTGTTATTAAAACCAAGCCATTTAACATACAGTTTATTACCACGACGTCGAATAACACGTTCAACTAAATAGTGATCAGGATATTTTGTTTTCTGCAGTTCTTCGATGTAGAATCCTCCTTCAATAGGCTGTCCTCTGAGATCGCGAAGTAAATACGTAACTGGATTAGTAAGCTTAACACTTCTGATTTGAAAAATTTCAGTGCTCCAGTTAGGTGTGTATCCTTTTGCAAAGATAGACTTGTGTTTGCTGATGCGAACGAAATCACCTTCTTTAAAGCGATAGCGACGTGGATCAGCTGTTTTGATTACAAGATGAATAGCATCTAGACGAGGTGTATTCTTTGTAACAAGACGTGGCTTTGTTCCGATAGTGCGATGAGGTGTATCGTTGTAGGTAGATAAAAGTCTAGGTAGCAGATCAATCCAACGATATGAACCTTGCGCTGTAAATTCTCGCCACATCATTGTTTTGAGTGTACGATTAAAGCGTTCTACAACACTTGCCTTGAGATTACTGAACGTAGAGTAGTGTTGAATGCCAAGTAACTTGAGGTAAGAAGAAAAATCCTTGTTGTAAAACTCTTTACCTTGATCAGTTTGAAGAAGCCTTGGGCAGCGTTTCGATTCTTCAACAATATGTTTAAATGCTTCTTTAACTTGAGCTGCTGTTTTAGAACGCACGGGTTGTGCAAAAGCAAACTTTGAGTACACATCGATAACAGTAAGTAGATACTTATAGCCCTTATTACTAGAAGCATATGGAATCATTTCTACTAAGTCTGCTTGCCAGAGATCATCTTTTCCTCGTGTAATAACGCGTCTGCGACAGTAGGTGCGACGTGCTGGTTTATGTAACTCATGTGCGATGTTTACCTTTACAGGTGAGATCTTCTCTTGACGAGCCATTATAAAATAATACCGGCATAACGTAGTTCTCTTTCTATTTCTAGAATTTCTGATCCGTGACCAGTGTGACCAGCCTCTTGCGATGCTCTTAAAAGTTGTAATCGTTCAACGAGTAAGTTTGGGTCATTCCAGTATCTTACATCCACATACGGCAACAAAGGCTTGTAGATAACGTCTAGACTACGTGCAGTCGGAAACAGCTTAGAAATAAACTCACGATACTTGTAACTCTTATTCGCATTTACAGCTTCTGTTCTCTTGTAATTACGTCGTGTTGCATCGGTAGCAAAAAGTATTGCTTTATACTTTTTAAGATCATCTTGTAAAATTATATCCTTGTCAGGTATTCGTGAGAAAAGAAGTTCTAAGAGTCCTTTCGTAGGTTTATAGGTAACACCTTTTACAATGAGTTTGTTGCTATTAATCTTAACATTTGGATTTCCTATCCGGAAACAGTCATCTTCGTAGCGAATACCATAGGTAGTGTCAGTTTGTCCTGTAAAAAGTTTTTCTATATAAGGTGCAAAGAGAGATCCATAGGTATCTTGAATAAAAGTTCTAAACTGATTGCGATATTCTGGTGTAATCATAACCTCAGACAAAGATGGTAGATTTTGCGTCGATGTAGTAGGTGTTTCTGCAATAACATCTGTAGTTAAAAACTCAACACGCTTAGATGGTGATGCATCATTAAGTTCTTCTTCTTCTTCTTCTTCCTTATCTTCCTCTTCTTGATCTACATTCTGCTTCTTCTCTTCCGTATCTTCTTCATGCTTTTCTTCTTCATGCTTCTCTTTATGATATGATGTTTGCATAGAAGCAAAACTTGAAGTAGACTGCGGTAATGAAGTAGAATTAAAAATTTCTTTGAGTGGTGTACTTAGTTGTGTTTTTAAAAATAAATCCGTGTCTGCTTGAATACGTTTAAGCTCTTTAAATTTCCGTCGAATATTGTTTCGAGCTTGGATGATATGTTTTGTGATCTCCTTGCTAGATGTTAACATGATGGTGGTTTTTAATCAAGTAGTTACTGTAATTCTGTGTTAATGCATATAAAATGATCGAAACCCATGCGATATCGTCCATGCTGTACATCACTTTCTTTATCAATAACTAAAAAGCTGTAACGGTGTAATGACCAACATTTAGCACACATACGTTTAAAGTCATCGAATGTCATATCAGTGTTAACATGATCGTTATACACATGTCGCATGTTGCGCTCATCTTGCCGAAAAAGCACAATAACATTTGCGTTGTCGCGTATCAACTGCTTGGGCACACGAGAATAGGTTTGGCACAAATAGATGCAATCAACATATTTATGTCGACCCATACTAAAGAATGCACGAATAACGTTTTGCTGTTCTGTTGCGACATCATCAAAGATCATTAGAGAATTAGGAAGCACATCGTCTGGTGATGGTACTTGCTCATGTGAATTAAATTTAAAATATCTTATTCCATCTTTAACTAGATCGTGCATTACAGTTTGTAGAATAGTATATAGCGGCTGATAGAGTGACTTTGCGAAAACGTAAATATTCTCGAAGCGTATACCATTTACAGAAGTAATAAGTGTGAGTAAAAGATTTGTTTTACCGCATCCCGACGGACCTGATATAATACATCGCACAGTAAAAGGAAACAACGTTCCATGACGTTTTCTTGTAGTTGTACTAGAACTAGGTAAGAGATGTGGTACAATGTCGGTAACAGGTAGCGTGTCTTGCTGCTTTATAATCTTCATGATAACTGAATCATAAAGTACGTAATAGTAATATATATATATTAAACGAAACAAGAGGCAACGGTTAGTTTATGATTTGCTCTTGACTAGTAAAGTCGTGTCCAGCATGGTGAAACAACGATATCCAAACGACATGAAGAAGAAGAAGAAAGTAAAAACTGTTGGATGGAAAGATGTTATAAAGGCTGCGCAAAAAGCTATTCGAGGGGAATACAATCCTCGTGTAGCTATTACTAAGGCGTTACGCGCAGCAAGAGCGAGAATTTCTCCAAAGTGCAGAGCAATATTTAGTAAACGTGCGCGAATTACTCCTGTACCAAAACGAGGAGGATTTCTTCCTGCGCTGTTTGCTGGCTTAGCAGCTTTAGGGTCATTGCTAGGTGGTGCTAGTGCTGTAGCGAGAACTGTCAAAGCTGTAGAAGAAGCGAAACAACAGTTGAAAGAGAGTGAACGTCATAACAAGACGATGGAGGCAATTGCGTTACGAGGCAAAGGTGTGAACATGAAGCTAGCGCCATACAAGAAAGGGCTTGGTATCTACATTTCTCCAAAAAACGTCTACTGAATGCACTGCCATATCGAGCTCTAACGCATGATGAAGTTTTTACGTTTGCTAAACAACTAGGAATTCATTATTTTCGAGGAGTGTATATGCGTGATCAACTACCAGCACGTCCACGTGAACGTGAAAGTGCCGTAATTAACTTGGACGACAGTCGTGGACCTGGAACTCATTACGTTGCTTATGTAAAACGTAAATCTAAAGTATGGTATTTTGATAGCTATGGAGATTTACCTCCTCCTTTCGAGCTCATACGTTATTTCGGAAGCAGTGCAGACATTGTTTACAATAAAAACCGTGTGCAAAACTTTAATACACGCATGTGCGGACGATTATGTCTTATGTTCTTATATCAAACCCAGACAGTAGAGAAAGTGTATTAGTGTCTACGTGATGACGAACAGTGAAAGAACGTTTGCTGTACGTGGAGAAGGACCTGAAACAACCATCTATTTTAATCCGCCAATCGAACTTGGTTATCAGCCGCATAGTCTTGGACTAGTATCGTTTGAAAGCTACAATAAAATCTATAATGTGCGTGATGGTTTAAACAAGTTCTATTACGATGAGTATGTGCTAACACTACCCTCAGGTAGTTATACAGTAGATGATATTCACGACTATATTGAAAGTACGTTAATTGATCAGTTTGGGGAAGATAGTTTTAGTAATCATAATTACAAGTTCTCAATCACTATAAGCAACATTACGCACAAATGTGTTATTGAATCATCATTTAAGATTGACTTCAAATCACAACCTGATTCGATTGGTCCACTGCTTGGATTTTCATCGAGGGAGCTCCTACCGAACGTACGTTACGAGTCTGATCAACCTATAAAACTCTTCGATGATTATAATGTGAACATTACTTGTAATATTATTACAGACTTGAATAGTAATCTACAACCTTCGCACGTCCTGCACGACTTTATTGTTACAGAGGAACGTGGATATACTATTTGTGAGAAACCAGCAGTAGTTCTTTATCATCCTGTGTCTGTAAAACACATTAGCAACATTACTCTTAGACTTGTAAATAAACATAATCAGCTTATTCATTTAGATCAGCACGCGTACGTAGCTTACAAACTACATCTTAAACCAGTATGAAAACCATCTATAAAACACGGTGTACATTCCGAAGGCATACTACATGTGTGCAGAGACTCATCGAGTTAACAGATACCCATAAGCAGATACTCCAAGATTTAGGATATACACTACTACAACAGAATGGAAGAAATGCTAGACATTACGAATACAGTAGAAAGTCCTGAAGGTGTAGTACGAAGTGAGCTTCATTCTTATCAACCTTTTACGTTTGGATTAAATAACAATGATGAAATTCATTTTATTATTAATCAACAAGATGTTTACACCTTACCACACGAAAGCTACCTCTATATTGAAGGACGATTAGAAAAGTCTGATGGAAGTGGACCAAGCACTTCACAACTAAACAACCATGCTCTAGCTTTTCTCTTTTCTGAAGCGCGATATGAAGTAAATAATGTTGAAATAGATCGAACGAAGAATGTTGGTATTACAAGCGCAATGAAACTCTACCCTTCTTTCTGTGATGAAGAAAGTAATCTTTTGCGGATGGCTGGATGGTGTCCAAAATCTACTAACAACTGGATGATTAATGAGGATGGAACTTTTACGGGTATGTTATCACTGAAACATATTTTTGGATTCGCAGAAGACTTTACACGTATTATAATCAACGTAAAACAAGAGCTTATTCTAATCCGTGATCGAAGTGATTACAATTCTCTTAAAGCAGTAGAAACACCTGTAGAATCGAAAATAACACTGCATCGTATACTGTGGCGGATCCCACATGTAACCTTATCTGATCGTGAAAAACTTCGATTGCTCAAGATTGTAGAAAATGATACACCATTACCTATACGTTTTAGAAGTTGGGAGCTGCATGAATATCCTGTGTTACCACCTACAAACAAGCATAGCTGGGCAGTTAAAACATCACGTTTTACTGAGAAGCCCTTGTACATTATTTTTGGATTTCAAACTAATCGTAAATTCAATCACGAAAAAGATAGCTCACTGTTTGATCACTGCAAATTAAGACACGTTAGACTATATCTCAGTGGAATTACGTATCCCTACGAAAACATCGACATTAACTTTGAGAAAAATAAGTTTGGGATGCTCTATGACATGTTTTGTAAATTTCAATCATCGTATTATCAGAAAGAAGATCGTCCGCTATTTACACCTCAAGAATTTAAAAATAAAGCACCGATTGTAGTTATAGACTGCTCTTATCATGAAGAATCTATAAAAGAATCTCCAGTTGATATTCGTTTAGAATTTGAAACATCTGAAAACATTCCTGCTAACACAGCAGCCTATTGTCTTATTATTCATATGAGTGATGTTACTTACCATCCGCTAACGAATATTGTTACGAGACTATAAATAAGAATAGATCTTTATCATTTTCATTAGTGTGTGCTTCGACATCGTACGCTATGGAACAAAACTGTAAATGTGCATGCTGTTTGCATGCTCATACGCAACATCTTATTTATGTTTCTCGAGTGAGTGAGGCTATTAAGATGTTCTATAAACGTAGATCATCGATGCCGAAACATCTTATTCAATACTTACCACCAGGATGTTTATATACGTACGCTGCCTCTTACGTACATAATTTTTGGGACATCCTTCCTCTACACAGTAAGATGTCAATCGAAGTAGCTTTATGCAGAACTTGTGAGCGACATTACAAGCATCGAGGAGAAAATGGTGATGATGATTGGGATGGACCAAATCCGAGGATTGAACACTGTACACAGTGTATGAATGAACTTTCTCTAGTACTTCATGATGATGATGATGATTCCGAAAAGGAATAACAGCAAGGTAAGAAGTACATGATCTTCTCTGTAAAGCATAACATACTTAGTATAATATATTTCTAAATGCTTTGTTTAATTTGAATGTTGCAGGAGGCATTTCGGAAGCATACGTTGTTAAGAAGCACACCAACCTTGTCAGCAGCAAAAACGAACACTGTTGTAGTACATTTGTAAATAAATATTTGATCGCATTCAAAAAATGTTGTACTTATTGCATTGCTTTACACCGACTTACTCTTAAGAAAAACGATCAGGTCTAAACATGCACAATGACGTCATCACAACAGCACTTGCTTACTCTAGCTTTCCCGATGCATGTTTAAACTCGTTCGAATTTACCGCTACCACAGTTTGCGATGCAATATGGCGGGTGACAGCTTGTCAAAGGTAAGTAGCTAAAGAGGGCAGCACTAAGGTTAGCAATGCAAGATGGTGGATGACAGCTGTGACGTAAAATATTACCCGCAAGATAGCACCACGATGCCCTTTTCATTAAAGATGGCAGCTAGAATTTTTCAAATTAACCGCCTCAAAGGTAAGTAGCTAAAGAGGGCAGCACTGTTCTCTCTGGATTAAAGATGGCAGCTTGTCGAAAAGAATTTTTCAAATTAACCGCCTCAAAGGTAAGTAGCTAAAGAGGGCAGCACTGTTCTCTCTGGATTAAAGATGGCTTCTTGTCAAAAAGAATTTTTTCAAATTATCCGCCACCACAAAGAGGGCAGCACGGTGCTCTCTTGATTAAAGATGGTAGATGACAGCTGAAGAGCGAGTAGAATTTGTTTCCAAATAAGAGCACGTAGAATTTGCCGCCACCACATAGAGTGCAGCACTGTTCTCTCTAGATTAAAGATGGTGGATGACAGAAAAGCGCATAGGTTTGTAAAGCACGTAGAATTTGCCGCCACCGCATAGAGTGCAGCACTGTTCTCTCTAGATTAAAGATGGTGGATGACAGAAAAGCGCATAGGTTTGTAAAGCACGTGGAATTTGCCGCCACCACATAGAGTGCAGCACTGTTCTCTCTAGATTAAAGATGGCGGATGACAGCTGTCAGAAAAGCACATAGGTTTGTAAAGCACATGGAATTTACCGCCACCACATAGAGTGCAGCACTGTTCTCTCTGGATTAAAGATGGCGGATGACAGCTGTCAAAAAAGCACGTGAGTATGTTTTCAAACAAGAGCACGTGGAATTTTTCAATTTGCCGCCACCACATAGAGGGCAGCACTGTTCTCTCTGGATTAAAGATGGCGGATGACAGCTGTCAAAAAAGCACGTGAGTATGTTTTCAAACAAGAGCACGTGGAATTTTTCAATTTGCCGCCACCACATAGAGGGCAGCACTGTTCTCTCTGGATTAAAGATGGCGGATGACAGCTAACGAAATTGCCCGCATGATAGCAGCACAGTGCTCTATTGATTAAAGATGGCGGATGACAGCTGTCAAAAAAAAGCACGTAGCTTTGTTTCCCAACAAGAGCACATAGAATTTTTCAAATTGCCGCCACCACATTTCAAAGGTATCTAGCTAAAGAGTACAGCACTGTGCTCTGTTAATTAAAGATGGTGGATGGTAGCTGTCAAAAAAGCACGTGAGTTTGTTTCCAAACAAGAGCACGTGGAATTTTTCAATTTGCCGCCACCACATAGAGGGCAGCACGGTGCTCTCTTGATTAAAGATGGCTGCTGTCACGTGGAATTGTCTGCTACCACAGGTATCTAGCTAAAGAGGGCAGCACTGAGGTTTGCGATGCAATATGGCTGCTGTCAAAAAGCATTTTTCAAATTATCCGCCACCACATTTCAAAGGTAAGTAGCTAAAGAGGGCAGCACTGTGCTCTATGGATTAAAGATGGCGGATGACGGCTGTCAAAAAACACGTGGCTTTGTTTACCTCGCGCTAGTTAGGTTAAGTTGGTAGCACTAAGGTTTAGACCCGTCAAGATGGCAGCACTGCCGATGACAGGTGACGAAAGAGGGCAGCACGGTGCTCAAAGATGGCGGATGGCAGCTGTCAAAAAGCATGTGGCTGTCAAAAAGCACGTGGCTTTGTTTACCTCTCGCTAGTTAGGTTAAGTTGGTACCACCGAGGTTTATTCCCGTCAAGATGGCAGTACTGAGGTTAGCGATGCGTTGTTGTCTGTCAAAAAGCACGTGGCTTTGTTTACAAATCTGTCAAAAAGCACGTGGCTGTCAAAAAACACGTGGCTTTGTTTACCTCATGCTAGTTAGGTTAAGTTGGCACTACTGAGGTTTAGGCCCGTCATGATGGCAGTACTGAGGTTTGCGATGCGTTGTTGTCTGTCAAAAAGCACGTGGCTTTGTTTACAAATCTGTCAAAAAGCACGTGGTTGTCAAAAAGCACGTGGCTTTGTTTATCTCGAGCTAGTTAGGTTAAGTTGGCACTACTGAGGTTTAGGCCCGTCAAGATGGCAGTACTGAGGTTAGCGATGCGTTGTTGTCGATGACAGCTGTCAAAAAGCACGTGGCTTTGTTTACAAATTCAAATTTCGCGCTAGTTAGGTTAAGTTGGCAGTACTGTCGCGCTAGTTAGGTTAAGTTGGCAGTACTGGAAGAGGCCTCTGGCTGAGGTGGAGGTGGCCACTGGGAGCCGGAGGTGGCGGTGGCGGCCGAATCCCTATATTATACTACTGGGAGGCAATGGAAAATTAAGGCTGTGCCCGTTGCATTTTTGGACGTGGTAATTATGAGACATATTTATGGATGATGGACGTTAAATATGAATGGTATTGGATCAGTTAGACGATGCAAGTACTGGAAAAGAAATACACCGTGCGAGTGACTTGAAATAAGGTATGGATGGTGAATATTCGTATATAGTTGCAATATATTTAATCCGTGGCAGGGATCTAACATTCAATGAAAGAAAGACAGAGAATTTACAGAAAATGCAAAGTCACATTTGTTAATCAACTTTTGAAAGAGCAATATATTTAATCCGTGGCAGGGAATAAAATGGGCCCATTGCATTTTCGGACGTGGTAATTATGAGACATATTTATGGATGATAGACGTTAAATATGGATGGTACTGGATCAGTTAGACGATGCAAGTACTGGAAAAGAAATACACCGCGGGAGTGACTTGAAATAAGGTATGGATGGTGAATATTCGTATATACGGTAGTTGAGATTTGAGAAGTGATGTAATATCAAATAAAGCTGTTAATAAATACATATATGAATTTTGTGACGTATTCTCAAAATATATGAAATATTAGATAGGCAAGACGATATATTTAGCCGACGTATAAACATAGTACCGAGATATCATACCGCAGATACTTGTTGAATTACTTGCAGACATGATATATTTGAGTTAAACTTAATGAGAAGATAGTAGATTAGGAGCCGTGATTTAAGAGCCAGTAGGGATGGAAACTTTAGCATGTCAGTCGTCATAATACAGTTCTTCAGAATTATATTCTACATTAACGAATTCAGATTTCATGACTTAAAGGTGTATAAATTATGAGGAGGAATTCCGAATTTTCCTAATGCTAATGTAATTGTGTCACATTGATGCATGTGAATAACTAATTTAATTTTTCAAGGATGATTATGTATAATTTGATTTCATTTCAGAAATATTGAATTTATATGAAAATGAAAACCTACAACCTGTTTTCCAGTCATTGACCGGGTCAGGGATGTAATGAATGAAAGATATATAGGCTGTAATTACAATAGGGTGGCCACTCCCAAGGTGATTTATTAATGACTGATAAATGCTATGAAATGATAATGGAGAATGTTGCAGGAATGAAAGATGACAGGGAAAACCGGAGTACCCGGAGAAAAACCTGCCCCGCCTCCGCTTTGTCCAGCACAAATCTCACATGGAGTGACCGGGATTTGAACCACGGTATCTAGCGGTGAGAGGCCGACGCGCTGCCATCTGAGCCACGGAGGCTACATTGAATTTACAATATCATGTTATTTTATTAATATGCCAGCGCTGCCTTAAATATTGAATTTCACGATTTATTAATTTTGAACAACAATTGTGGAAGTTCATGATGATACTAGTTCTCATTTCTTTGAGGTTTTTTTGGTTTAATAACTATGTTTCTTCATTATTTTATAATTCAGTGAGTGATAATTTATAGTAGTAGTTAGTAGATTGACTTAGTTTGTAAGGTGTTTTTCATGTGATTGGCGTTAAGAAATTGCGGTCGGTGATGAATTTACAATTTTATGCGGTAGGATGGAGATGTTCATCGATGATTATCGCGTACGGTCACTGCGTCTTTCTCGGAATTCACCTAAAGCCTAACTTACAAGAAAAATTAAATATTTTTCTTATTTGATGCGATACCCTGAGATTACATCTGACTGTCTGGAATTGATAGCTGTGTCGTACCTGGACGCGGAAAGGGCTCAGTTATTATTGGCTCCCAACGTGGGGCTTGATGAAGAGAAAGGTACCGGAGACAGGAAAGGAAAGGGCCGCCAAAATAAGTAAGTTATTATTGGCTGCCCAACATGGCGCATAAAGAGAGTGATACCGAGAGACTTATCAAGAGAGAGAGCTATTGAAAAAAAGATTTCCAAGCAAGATAAGTTAATTCGTAACATTATGTGAGCCAGAAGAGGAAAGAATGGCAGGAACTTACATGAAAAAAGAGATAGAACTTGGATGAAAATTTAATAATTTAATATGGAAAGATGGATGATATTTAAGAATGATTGTTCTTCGAAAGTTGATTTAGAAATAATTAGAAATAGGATGATATTTTGTTCTTTATCTCATTTTTATTTTTATTCTTTATTTTAAAATATTATTGAATTGATTCTTGATATTATGATGAATGATTAGTATGTAAGGGAATGATGAATACCATGTAAAGAATACTTATTTCTTTTGGGGGAATTTATTCTGAAATGAACTCAAAGAGATGCAATCTGAATTCGTTGTTAATTTGCTCATGGTCAAGTTGGTAGGATGATATCGATCTTCAGGAAGGTCCATACATTAATTTATTTGGAAAACAAAGCTAATAACTAGTGTGTAAGATTTAAATAATGAATTTTATTAATTCATTACGTTTAGAAATTGAAGAACTTTTGGTATATTTTGTTGATATTGTGTGATATTAGAGAACTTTTAAAAAAATTAGAGAATTTGTTAGGAAATTAGAGAGACCATACTGAATATAATTGATTTTAACGAAATCATGGCAACTCAAGGAAGAGCACAGACTGAGAAGGAGCAAGAGGAGGAGTTGAAGAGAATAGATGAGAGAATTAAGAATAATGAGGAAGAGATGAAGAGAATGAGGGAGAGTCAGGAAGGAATATCAGGCTGGTTGAAGGAGTTTAATAGAAAACAAGAAGAGCGAGAAGAAGAGAGAAAGAAAGAGAAACAAGAACGAGAGAAAAAGGAAAGAAAACAGAAGGAAGAGCAGGAAGAGAAGGAGAAGAGGCAGGAAGAATAGAGAAAGAAAGAGAGACAAGAACGGGAAGAAGAGAAAAGGCAAGAAGAAAAGGAGAAGAAGCAGGAAGAAGAGAGAAAGAAAGAGTAGAAGGATAGAAGACGGGCAGAAAAAGAACAAAAACAACTCGAAGAAAGGAGAAAAGAACAACAGGAGTTGCAACAGAAGCAACAGGAGGAAATAAAGATAGAAAAGCAAGAGCTATTGTAGGATCTTGACAAAAGACAACAAGAATTGTTAAGGGAATTCCGTAAGGAACAAGAAAAGAAGCAACAGGAATGGCGACAAAAGCAACGCGAGGAAAGGAGAAAAGAACGCCAAGAATTGTTGCAAGATTTGGATAAGAAACAAGAAGAATGGCAACAGAAACAGCAGGAATCATTGGAGGAAATCATTAGGAAACAAGAATATAAACAAAAACAGATGATCGAAGAGTTAAAAAAGAAACAGGAAGAGATGAATGAAGGATGGCAGCAGAAGCAGGAAGAATGGCAACAGAAACAGAAGGAGTTGATGGAGGAAGAAAATACAAAAATTCGGTCAGAAATATCGGGGATTTAGAATGATATACAAAATATGCGAGCCGAGGTGACCGAGAACATGGAAAGTAAAAACAAGGAGATGAACGAAGAGGTAAATAAAATAAAAGAAGTAACGGAAAGCCGAAGCATCATTCAAAAGCAAATGGATGAAGAAATTAATAAATTAACCAACAACCTGGAAGAATTAAAAGTTAGTAATGAGAAGAAATGGGAGGAAATAAATAAAATAAGTGAAAAGGTAACAGAGAGTCAAGAAATCATTAAAATTTAAAGGATGAAGAAATTAATGAATTGACAAGCAACCTGGAAGGATTAAGAGTCAATAATGAAAAGAAATGGGAGGAATACAAAGATAATTTGAATGAAATGAATAAAAAGATGGATGATAAGCACGAGGCATTACAAACAAAACTTAATCAAGCTAAAGGCGAAGTAGCCGAAGAATTTAAAGAATTGAAAGAAAAGATGGAAAGTGATACAAATGGAGCAAACCAGAAAATGGAGAAAAAAGAAGAGGAATTGAAACAAATTAGAAAAGAAATGCAAGAAATGAAAATGGAGAATCAGACAACGAAATTTGTTATTTCGAATTGCAGCGAAAGACAGAAAGCAATTTAAATTCAAATCAGCGAAAGGGAAACCACATCATCAGGGACAGCTGATCCGAATAGGCAGAATGTTGATTTAATAAACGGAAGTAACCATAGCGATAGTCCGTCGATAATAACTATTATAAAAACTTATGACGATCGTCCAAAAACACTTTGATAATACAGCGAAAATATCGCCCAAGCAATTTCTGAGAGAAATGGAGGAACATTTCCGAGAGAGTAGGGTGCAAGGAGATAAGAAGCTGAGCATAATAGAGAAGCAACTGGACGGAAACCCGAATATATGGTTCCAAGCCTTTAAGTACAGTTTTCACAGCTATGAGGAATTTAAGGCAATATTTTAAAGAAAGTTTTTTAATCCGGAAATACAACAACAGTTAAGGCTTGAGTTATACTCAAGAACATTTTCATCAACAGGCCAGACGCGGTATAGTGATTATTTCTCTTACCAGTTCCACCGATTTCATGACGTAGACTCAGCACCAAGCGAATTAGAGACCATAAAGACTATCCAGAGACAGTTTCCACCAGAGGTGCAAAGATTGTTAGCAGCCTCAAATGTAGAAACTGCAGTCGGCATGGAGAACACGTTAAGGCAGACTGACATGACATCAACATGTTCGATAAATAGGAATCCACGGAATACTAGCCAAGAGGAGACAATAAACGCTATTGTTCCCGAGGTAAAGAACCGTAGAGAAAATAAGAAGTCGGAGAATATATCAAAAATTATAACAGAGAAAGAGAAAGAGGACAGAAGAGATGCAGTTGTCAATGTAGTGGAAACTCAAATGGAGGATGTGGGCAGAATGTTAATAGATATAATCCGCATTGAAGAATTAATCCACGGTACAGAGGAAACAGAAATCAGCAGTACTATAGAAATAAGACACGGTTCAGCGACAGACGAGGACAGAATAATTATAGGAGAAATGAGGAAAACCGACGGTATATCCAAGAATTACGAGAAGAGAGGCGAGATGAAAATCTTTGGGAAGAAGCTATAAGAGACAAAGATATAAATGGAGATATCGAGAGAGCAGAAAAGCTGGAACTTCAGAGTTACAATCGTAGAAAGGCAGAAGAGGGAAGGTTGAACCCAGATATTCCGGAATTTATAAATAGTTCGTAGTTGCCTGAGAGAAAAAAGAAAACGCCGATTTCAAATTGAGGAATGGCGAGATTGTAAATAACGAAAGAAATGAGAACTCGGAAAAAATTCGAAGTTGAAAATGATCAGAGATTTCATTCGGACCAAATACAATGTTAAATCAGCTGTTTTGCATAGATATATCCTCATAGAAACCAAATAACATCAGTTAGGAAATAAGAGTAATCGATATTACTCCATAGAGGAATAAAGATTCTTCTTCTTCTTCTTGATACTTATGGACTTTTTTACTGTCGTCCAGCCACTATGCGTAAAAAAGGAGATCACACGCCAAATAGAGTCTAAAAATCATAGGATAAGTGCATTTTGCACATATTATAGAGGGTTGGAAAATTAATGTCATAGAAAGCAGTCTAAGGGTTCACTGTTCACATACAACCAAAACTTGCACTGGATTCAAAGATGGAAGCCAAAAAACGTCTAATGATAGGTATAAACTTGTGGAGAAAGCAAAAGATATTGAGCACCAGTAAATATGATCGAGCTGCAGAAATGTCATGTAAATTCTCGTATGGAACATACTAATTTGATGCAGGTGAGAAGGGGGAAAATAAGGAAGTGTGACACAGAAAAAAGCACAGGGACACAAAGGTACTAAACTTCACCCGAAGTGGCCCGTCTTGGCGACTTGTCTACTACTCAACTCAACACCGGGCCTACAATTGGGGGAGACAAACACTTAGGAAAAATGTTGTAGGGAGAAAGGAAAAAATTAAAGCTAATAGGAGTATTAATTGAAGGAATGTGGAGGAGTTGAGGCATATACCAGAGAATTTAGAGCAGAAATGAGATTACTAACCTAAAAACAGTAATGCGCAATGCTCTGATTTAGCTGATGAAAGACGAATATACCGGAATTACGTACAATAATGTTTGAAGCTCGAGGAACGGGAGTAACAAAAGACTGTAGCTGTGGAAAGTAGCGAGACAAACAGTAGCAAATAAAGTGAAGTATATCGGGAGCCAAAAGAAAACTAAGATCAAATGAAAATGAGTGAATAAATGTATATACCAGTGAAATAAGTAATTAAATGACCAGAAGCGTGGAATGATTATAGGATCAAATGAGCATCGTCAATAAATTGATTAAGAACTGCAATGATATCAGATGAGATATCAACTAATAGACAAGTAAGACTTGTAGGAAAAGGAATTTTCATTCGTGTCAAGCTAGTGAGTAGCTTACGCCGGGGTGCAGAATAGACAGGACATTGAAAAAATAGCTGGTTACTATCCCCTTCTAATTCACCACATACACAGTTAGGCTGATTAACTAAATGAAAACGAAACTTGTATTGCGGCGTAAGAGAATGATTGAAACGTAATCTAATTATATTAGTGATATGTCGCCGTGTGTATGTACCCCTGGCAAACCACGGTTTTGTGGTAATTTGTGGTTGGAGTTGATAATAATACGTGCCTCTATAACGCGCAGATTGATTTCAGTCATCTTGCCAGGAGCTGTAGGCAGTGTCCTTAAGACTGGGATAGAAATCAAGAGGGGATATAGCTACTGTGAGAGGGGGCGTTGAGAGTCGACTAGCTTCTTTAGCAGCAGTTTCCACAAGATCATTACTAGACCTGGGATTTTAAGGCAAATGCCTATTTCGTTCCTTACGAAATAACATGATTTTTAAAAATATGTTGACGTTTTATGACAAATCCCTTACATTAATAGAGTTTTATAGTGCCCTAAAATGCCTATTTGGACCTTTAGAGCCTATTTTACTATTTTAGTGCCTAAAATTGCCTATTTTCTACATTTAAAATTCAACTTCTGTAATCTTTACAATCACACAATGGACATCCCTGGAACAAGCAGAACAGCAGAGGGTGGATTTTTCACAGAAATGTGCTCTTCCCAGACAACTGTCACCAAAGGAATACTGAGTGAAGGTTGGAGGTGGAGGATTAGCTCAGAAGAACAACGAGCAGGTAGTAAAGGACGTACTGTGTCGAGTGACGGGGTGAGGGGGCGGATTATCTAGGAAGAACAATGAGCAGGTAGAAAGAAGGGACATACTGTGTCAAGTCGCCAGTGAAAGAACATCTTTTTAAGTAAATATAGTTCATCATGCCTAAAACGAAATCATCTAAGAGTGCGCTTATACAATTTACACGGTTGACTTTTGATGGCAAGATTATTTTCTGCCAGTACTGCAATAAACAGGTATGTGCATATATCTGAAATTTCTTATTAATGTAAAACTAAGGTTTTGATATTGGCTCCTCTAATTAATTGTAGAGACCTAGTCCAGACGACCTGGGTTCGATTTCCAGTACCGGCAGTAATTTAGAAATCTATGAGGTCTGGAACGGTGTTGACCCAGCATCGTGAGGACAATTGAGAAGCTACAGTGGGCAGGGGTTACGGAGGCAAGGCAATACGGCTGAGGGATGTATCGTGCTGACCACATGCCACCCAATATCTGCAGGCTGTGAGCTGGGCAGCAACCGTTATTGAAAGGCAAGGCCCTTCGGGGACTGTAGTGTTCTTGTTCTTAATTAACTTTAGAGTAATAGTGGCTTAATTTAATAGCTCATCTTTTCTATTCCTCATCTTGGTCTCTAATTGATATCACTTTATTGTGTTTTAGATTTCACATGAGAAAAAATGCCACCTTCAGCAGCATGCAGATACTGCCAGTCACAAAGTGAAAGCAGCCATGAAAAGTAACATTAGACAGACTCTGTTCACACAAACTACATCTCCTACAACCCATAATGGGTTCTATGCTGATATATGTAGAGCCCTAGTTGCAGCAAATATCCCCTGGAATACTGTGCATAATCTGGTTTTCGGAGATTTTTTTACAGAAATACACCAAGCAGCACATCCCATCAGCATCTACATTAAAGAAAAACTACTTAGAGATTTGTTACAATTAGGTCATTTTGTCAATCCGGGAGGATATTGGTGAGTCTTGCATATGGTTGTGTGTGTTGACGAAACTACCTACTCTGTGGGCAGGTACATTGCTAACCTTATAGTAGGAAATCTGGAACCCAATCAGGCATCTACCGTTCAACTTCTTTGCTCTAAACAGCTTGAGAAAGTCAATAGTAAAAAGCATTGCATACTTCATCAACAAGGGGTTGCAACTGTTGAATCCTGGGAGTGTCGATGATTCTAAAGTCATTCTCCTTGTCTCCGATGCTGCTTCCTACATGATTGCCACTGCACCTCTCCGCAAAATTTTCTATCCTTCTTTAATTCATGTTACTTGCATGGTGCATGCCTTGCATAGACTCGCAGAAACAGTTCGGGCCGAGTTTCCTGCAGTAAATACTTTCATTTCAACAATGAAGAAAGTGTTCTGTAAGGCTCCATCAAGAACAGCCATCTTTCGAGAGAAACTCCCCTCTATACCCTTCCTAGATGGAAGCTGCCCTGTGTTATGCAGAACATCTTGAGGAAATCATGACTGTGATAGACAATTTGCCTTTAACGGACAACTCTGCATGCGTGTCATCTGTCAAAGAACTGTTAAATGATTGTTCCAGTGTTCAGAGAGACATTGCGTATATTCAGGCATTTTTTCATTTCTTCCAGTCACCATTACAAAGACGGAGGAAAAAAAAGAAACAGTCTCAAACAGCAATTTTCTGTAATCGAGGAAGCTGAGAATAACAGACAAAGTGCTAGGGTTAAGGTAGGGGATAAAATAAGAGACAAGTGGTCTAGTGTACTGCAGGAAAACCCAGGTTATTCAGTGCTGTAAAGGGTACATCAGGTAATGGATGGGGAGAAGGTAGACTTACCAAGTGAAATTGCATTGAAAAACGTAGGTATATTTTCCTATGCCCCTCTAACATCTGTGAGTGTGGAGCGCTCTTCTTCTGCTTAAATGATCTTAACAGACAAAAGACACAGCCTGACTGTGAAAAATTTGGAGAAGATTATTGTTATGTACTGTAAAGCAAAAGCAAACTACGAATGAAAGTACTGTAGGAATGTTCCTCACAAATAATAAACACATACTCCATTCGCGTTTACACCGTTATTGGATGCCTACAGTGCTGTAAAATTGTGTACAGTGATTTTAGTATTAAGGTTTTAGATCAGTACTGATAATGATATATCATATAATCCATAACTCTTTTTGACACATGACTTTTTTATATTGTTTTTGATAAATGTCTTTTTTATTCTATCTTAATTTTGCAGTTATTTCAATTTATTGCGAATAGGGATACCACGTTTGTTAAAGTAAAAAAGTATCACGTTACAGTTTAAGTGTATATTGTAATAGAGGCGCGCGGCTGTAAGCTTGAATCCGGGAGATCGTAGGTTCGAATCCCACTATCGGCAGCCCTGAAGATGGTTTTCCGTCGTTTCCCATTTTCACACCAGGCAAATGCTGGGGCTGTACCTTAATTAAGGCCACGGCCGCTTCCTTCCAACTCCTAGGCCTTTCCTATCCCATCGTCGCCATAAGACCTATCTGTGTCGGTGCGACGTAAAGCCCCTGGCAAAAAAATTGTAATATTTTAAAGTCTATTTCCTGCCTATCCACACATCTTAAAAACATATTTTAAGTGCTTATTTTATCTTTTAAAAGCCTATTTACTTGTTTTAAAAGCCTATTTTAGGCGCCTAAAACTAATTTTTTAGAGCCTAAAATCCCAGGTCTAATCATTACCAAGAATATTGGAATGTCCCGGTATCCATACGAGTGTAATATATGTGCCATTTTTTTCAAGATGATAAAGTAGGGATTTGACAGTATAAATATATAAATTTAAGGATGGAGTAACAGATGATAATGCCTGTAATACACTTTTAGCGTCGGTATAAACAGTAGCTTTTGGCAAGGAATGCTGTTGTATGTAAATTAATGCCTGTTGAATGGCAAATAGCTCTGCAGAAAAGATGGAGAAAGTAGTCGGAAGATCAAAACGTTCAATTGTGCTGGAGTCTCTCATAACAAAAGCAGCACCGACTCCTTGAGGGCGTTTTGCCCCATCTGTGTAAAAGTCTGCGCCGATAACAGAGGGAGATATGCGCATTTTTTGACATGGGGAAGGAGCAATCAGCAATAGCTGACGATCCTGTTACTAAAGATGTATGAGAGAAAATTATTGTGGGTGTGTAGTGTAAGCTTGCAAATGGAGTAGAATACATGGGTATGGAAGGAGTTCTGAGGATCGAAGTGCAGAATCTGTTTATAATGGTATATGCAGTATATATAGCTGGCACGCGTCCCGATCTAGGCGGACATTGTTGATAGTAGTCATGTTATAACTGGAATTTTGGAATTAAAGGGGAAGATGAAAAAGCAAGCCTTTTAATCAGATATTTTTGTGTGAGTAGTAAACGCCGTATCACAAGTGAGACTTCACTCGTTTCCACTAATAATGCATTGGCTGGAGTAGTCTTAAGTGCTCCAATACAAAGGCGTAAAGCTTGAAATTGAAGGGTATTGAGTGGAATAAGCGAGGTAACTGAAGCGATGTCTATTATATGAGCTGAATAATAAAAAATGGAGCGTATAGATGCTTTGTATAAGGAAATAGCAGTATTGGGGTCGGCGCCCCAGTTACGACGAACTACAGTTTTAAGAATTTTGATAAATCCATCAACTTTTTGACGTATCAATGTAATGTGTCGTTGCCAGGTGAGTTTGTGATCAAAGATTATGCCGAGGTATTTGTGATGAGTAGTAAGTGGGATACTATATCCCTCAAAAGTAAAGGGAGAGTGATCATATGAACGTTTATGAGTAAATATCATTGCCGCACATTTGTCGATGGATAGTTGAAGGCCATTATCTTGAAATCATATATGCACGTGACTCATGACCTGGCTCATCAGCTGTCGTGCAATATCAATGTTGTCTTACGACGTGTAAAGAACTATATCATCTGCATAAATAAGTACTCGGGCATATTGTGAAATGAGATGTTCCAACTCACTGATATAAAGGGCAAATAAAATTCCGCTTAATATATCACCCTGAGGCAAACCATTACCAGCAGAGCGGCTAGGTACATGATGATACGATGATTTAATATTTAATGAGCGATATGTATATAATTTTTGCAGGATAACAATAAAGGCGGGAGGTATGCCTTTCGCAGCTAATTTTTCCCAAAGAGGGTGGAGTAAAACCGAGTCATATACACTTTTGATATCTAAAAATATAGAAAGAGTACTTTGCTTTCGATGTTTGGCTAGGAGGAGGTCAATAGTAAAAATATTAATAGGATCTTGGGTGCTTTTTCCTTTAAGGAAGGCATATTGATATTTAGGTATTAACTGATAATACTCAATAGTCCACAATAGCCTTTGTAATAATACTTTTAAGAATGTCTTACGAATACAAGATCCAAGTACAATACCACGATAACTGTTTGGGTCTGTTGGGGATTTTTTTGGTTTGAGGATCGGTATCAGAAAAAATTCAGTCCAATGCGGTGGAATATGCGTATTCAGTAAAATATCATTATAAGAATTGAGAAGTGCATTTTGTGCTCGCAAGGGTAAGAGCCGGAGCATAGTGTATGAAATATAGTCCGGACCTGGGGTGGATTTAGAGGCGGAATGAAAAACAGCTGATATTTCACTTAATTGAATGGGTTGTAGAAGAGTGGAGTACTGTGAGTGAACATTATATGAGGGAAGTTCAAAATAAGGTATCACATAGTCAGGGGTCAAAGAATGCAGAAACTTATTGATGATATCACGTGGGATGATTCTATGTACTTGATGTTGAGAGGCACGCGACAACATACGAATAGCGTTCCATAAATGCAGAGCTGACATATGGGAATTGAGAGAGGAGATGAACGACTTCCACGCAGCACGTCTTTTCTGATTAAAGATAAGTTTTGTTTTGACAATATAATTTTTCAAACGTAAATAGTTATCTCGCGTTAGAGAACGACGATATGTGTGGAATAAAGCCTTGCGGGTTAATATTAATTGGTGACATTCCTTATCCCACCAATGGATATACTGGAACGGGCGAGGGGTAGAAGAGGCGAATGGTTTGGGAGGATGATAGATATCAAGATACCGATGAAGAAGTGACACAAGGGAATAGTACGTGTTGATGCGCTCGGAGCTATGACGTAGATGATATTGCAGATAAGATATATATGTCTGTTCATCAAATGATCGTATGGATCGTACACTGCTGGATGACAATGAAGTGGGCTGGGCTTGTAGTGGTCTACCAACCCCATACGTAATCCATATAGGATAATGGTCGCTGGTGTAGGTATCTGAGAGTCGTGACCACGTAATTATAGGGGTCAAGATCGAGCGACAGAATGTTAAATCAACCGCACTAGGTGGGGATCCAGGTACAGTGAGGCGAGTGGGGGATCCATCATTAACAAGAGTTAGGTCATGCTGCTGTGACGCTGTGAGGAGATATGAGCCTCGTGGGGTATCACTAATGCCACCCCATGCTGTATGGTGCAGATTGAAGTCCCCGAAGATGATAATATGTGATAAATGATGAAACTGTTGGAAAAAGCTAGACCAACTCGAACTCGAAATATAAATACCAGGGGGGCAATAAAGGTTAATAAGATGTAGTTGCCGATAAGAAATGGCGACAATAAAAGTATGTGGAATGTAATACTGTATAGGTAATGATTGATATGAGATCGTAGAATGAACAAGAAATGCCGCCCCTCCATACCCCGGGCCATCATGCCGTACAAGATCGTATCCTGGAAGTAGAAAATTTGTTTGTTCGGAAAACCATGTTTCCTGTAAAGCAATAACATGTGCATGAGTTTCATTAATAATGAACTGAATATCACTCTTCTTATGAAGGACACTCCTAGCATTCCATTGGACGATATTTATCATATAAAGAAAAAATATCACTGAGCCGGTCACGTAATTGGTAAATAACATGCTGTAGAGAAGGGTGACCGCCTACCACTTGCAGTAGTAGGATAAGAATTTTATGGATGTCCTGTTGTAGGTGTCTTTTTGGCGATAAACGGGACGTTGTGGCTGGTCAGAAGATGGAAGGGGGGAAATTACATTTGCTAAAGGAGCCGGGAATTGCGGCTGTGAAAGGGGTGGGGGAGTATTAATGTTCATAGGCACATTATGTGAATTAGGGGTATCCCGAAGGATAGCCATGTGTGCAGCTCGATCATACCCCTGAGCGGGTTGCGGTCTGGGTGATTGAGTAATAATCTGAGTAAATTTTCGTTTTCTCTGATTTGAAATAGGAGGAGGGGAATGTTCAGCAGTAAGGGGGGGAAATTGTTGGGGGTGTTGCGCAGGGCAGTAGCTAGGTGGTGAAATCTTGGACTTCGCCTCAAGAAAAGATACATGCTCGGTGCTCATTATTTTCTTAATAAGCTGTTGTTGTTTGTGCTTAGGGCATGACTCATGTCCTGTGGGATGGTCCCCATTACAATGAGCACATTTGGTATACTGCTCCGTACACTTATCCGTAGCATGCGACAAGGTGCATTAGTCGCATCGGAACGTTTGCGAACGACACTGTCGGACTGTATGGCCGTATCGCTGGCATTTTTTACAAATTATGGGATTAAAGATAAACGGTTCTACCTCCAGAAAGACGCTATATAGAGATACATATCGTGGCAACTGCTGAGATCGAAAAACTACTTTTACTGATCCAGTAGGAATGTATTCGATAGCCTCATTAACAACCGTTTTACGTTTTAATCGCTGGACAGATTTAACAATGTAGTCAGATTTGAGATGTTGGAGTATAAATTCCTCAGTCAAATTTTTATCAACCCCTCTTATGATACCAACACGGAATATGCTTGTGCTTGGAATATATGCCCGTGCACAAATAGATTCTAATAACGGGTGACTCAAAAATTTATTTGCTTGGGTAGCATGCTCAAATTGTACCTGAAGACGATTTCTGCCCTTACGTATGATGGATTTTACTGGTAGATTTCGATCATAAAATAAACGATCTAAGGTCATAGGATGCAGCTCTCCAACATTTTTGTCCGTTACAGATTCTACTAGAACAATGTATGGACCAGAATGTTCTCGAGTGTATTCATCCAAACTAATCGGAGATGTTGACTTTTGAGTATTCTGAGTGGTTTGTTTGTTAGGTATTGGATCTTGAGAACTTTGATTATTAGATTGACTATTTATCGTCCATTTCCACCTCAATCTCCTTTTCAACTGGTAACTTGGAGATATCCAGAAGGGACCTCCCATCACTGGCGGCAGCCATCACACGCTAACTTCACAAGACACAAAGCACGAACAAACTCGTCGCGACCACCAAGTAAATACCGTGCACACTGTACAACCGAACTGATTCGAAGCACAGCGTAGACTGAATCAAGGAATAAAGATCTAACATTCAATGAAAGAAAGACAGAGAATTTACAGAAAATGCAAAGTCACATTTGTTCATCAACTTTTGAAAGAGTAAATATTTTGCAAGCAATATATTTAATCCGTGGCAGGGAATAAAATGTGCCCGTTGCATTTTCGGACGTGTTTCAAAATGGCGCCTAGGAAAGGTATAGACCTCTCAAACTAAAGAGAGTATACAACGAAGTCTTAGCATTTAGATACAAAAGGAGGCCATGACTAACTTGGAACGACTACATTTCAAAGGCGGTGCAGAACAGAGCAAGGTCATGCGAATTGTTTCAAAAAAACAAGTAAAATAGAATAGATTATTGAAAAAACTTACTTGAAAAACTGAACTCGAGAGGACAAGAAGTGAATTGCTGTTGCTCTGTAGAAATAAGGAGATTGTCAAGATTGTGGTAGTAATCCTGAAGGAAAACTATCACAATTAAAAGAAGACGGCAAAACAACCTGCAGAAATACTGTGGAGGATATAAATACAACGAAATATACGAGAATGCATTTAAATACTTATGCTGATAGACCCGAGGCGCAGGATCAGCGATACTTTGCAAAACGTAAATTGGAAGCCGCAAGAAGAGGAAAGAATAGGAGAGAATTACTCCATTAAAAGAAAAGTCGAGGAAGGAGTAACATTTTTGAAAATAAATAATCTAAATTTGAAGATTTTCGCAAGACAAGGCGAAAATATCTTACGCGGACTTAGAGAACTGGTCGATTATAACGCAAAAGAAGACTAAAAGAATAGCTTAAAAGAAATATTATTCTAACAAGAATCTAAAATGAATATTTACTACTCGAAAATATTTGACTTTATTGGCAGTTATTCCAAGAAGAAGATGATCTGGTAAGCATCCAGATGGACCAACCTTGAGGGAGATATCATCTGAACAGCTGAACCTACCCGAGATGAGAGGAGGAATTCGCCCAGCCGAACCAACCTAAGATGAGATGAGGAGTCCAGCCGAATCTCGAACCATGGCCAGTGAACCAGCGATGTGACGAGCAGAAGCAGAGAAACTGACGGCTGATATGATGAAAGACGAGCTAAGTGTTTACAATAAGTAACATAATTCTTAGTTTAGTTTGGCATATGCAGGAGAATAGAATATTCTAAGTGTGAAAAATTTAAGTGTGCAAGTGAAACTATAAAGTGAAGTGCGTTACATTTAAGCTGCTAATACTATATTAAGTAAGTGTATAATTAGATATCTCGTGATGTATGACCATGTATGAACAGGTGATTCAACGAGGTAGTTGAGAATACGATTAGGAAGAAAAGTAGTATAACAGCTGATGGCAAACACCATTGTATGGCGAATAATATCTATGAATCTCGCGAAACCATTCAGTGAAAGATTACGTCAAAGGTGGATCGCGTGTGAGAAATGATTAGATAGAGTCGAGTTATTCCTTGTAATGTAATATTGTTAAATGCACAAATACGGTATTTAAGGTTATTATGCATCGTAATTTTTGGAAGAGAATTGATCAATGTAAAGGAGTATTTACGTATAAAAGAATGTAGTTGCACATAATATGAAGAAGGTTATGAGTGATGAGAATAGATATTGAGAAAGTTGAAATGGAATTAATTGAAGGTTGTATAAGGTAGTAAGAAGTTATATGAGTTGATTTGAGTATGATAATGTGCGTCGTGGTAATTATGACACATATTTATGGATGATAGACGTTAAATTTGAATGGTATTGGATCAGTTAGACGATGCAAGTACTGGAAAAGAAACACACCGCGGGAGTGACTTGAAATAAGGTACGGATGGTGAATATTCGTACATAGTTAAGATTTGAGAAGTGATGTAGTATCAAATACAGCTGTTAATAAATACATATATGAATTTTGTGACGTATTCTCAAAATATGTGAAATATGAGATAGGCAAGGCGATATATTTAGCCGACGTATAAACATAGTACCCAGATATCATACCGCAGATACTTGTTGAATTACTTGCAGACATGATATATTTGAGTTAAACTTAACGAATGAATGCATATCGAGCCGAATTGCAATAAATTAAGAATTATGTAGAGAGAATAGGGAGATAGGTTTTTTTATATTTTGAGTATTGTTTTTAATTCATGCTAGAATTTTAAATGAGAAGATAGTAGATTAGGAGCCGTGATTTAAGAGGCAGTAGGGATGGAAACCTTAGCACGTCAGTCGTCATAATACAGTTCTTCAGAATTATATTCTACATTAACGAATTCAGATTTCATGACTTAAAGGTGTATAAATTATGAGGAGGAATTCCAAATTTTCGTAATGCTAATGTAATTGTGTCACATTGATGCATGTGAATAACTAATTTCATTTTTCAAGGATGATTATGGATAATTTGATTTTATTTCAGAAATATTGAATTCATAATATCATGTTATTTTATTAATAAGCCAGCGCTGACTTAAATATTGAATTTCACGATTTATTAATTTTGAACGACAATTGTGGAAGTTCATGAGTTTTTCTTAGTTTACTAAATATGTTTCTTCATTATTTTATAATTCAGTGAGTGATAATTTATAGTAGTAGTTAGTAGATTGACTTAGTTTGTAAGGTGTTTTTCATGTGATTGGCGTTAGGAAATTGCTGTCGGTGATGAATTTACAATTTTATGCGGTAGGATGGAGACGCTCATCGATGATTATCGCGTACGGTCGCTACGTCTTTTTCGGAATTCACGTAAACCTAACTTACAAGAAAAATTAAATATTTTTCTTATTTGATGAGATACCCTGAGATTACATCTGACTGTCGGGAATTGATAGCTGTGTTGTACATGGACGCGGGAAGTGCTCAAGGCCTTTACAATAATTTCCTAATTACCGTAATCTAATGTATGTAGGCCACCAAACCACTTTGTTCTGAGGTGTTGCTGATAGATTCAACATTACATTGAATGCCTTCATAAACGAGTTCGTTGGTACAGTTTAATAGCAGATTATCACCTCAAATTATAACTTTGCCAAACGTGGTTGGAAAAGTAGAAATAGAGAGGAGATTTCGGGAGTATGGTTTCTCTCGTTTCATCAGTGATACACACATAATGACTGACAAGCCATTTACTGATCCTGATTCGCATTTAAATAGGAAACATTATATTTCTATCTTTATTGGCCCCTTTTAAACATAGAGGCAATCAACAGGACACCAGAGGAATTTTAATGAGAAGCTCTGCTGCAAAGAAGTGTACTATCAAACATTGCATTGGCTTATTAAAGCAAAAGTACAGGCAGCCGTATCACATTAAATTGTGGATTATACCAGCGCCTTGACATTGTTCATGCCATTAGAGCATGTTTTGTACAACACAATTTCACCATAGAGAACGAAGTAGAAGGAGGTAATCCAAATGAACACGGGAGTAAAATGAGCGTTTCTCTGTTCGTTCACATTTTTAAGCAAATTTTCCCAAATATGTTTCCTATTTCTTATTTCCAAGGAATCTAATTTTAAACTATACATTTTGTAAAAGAACAGGTACGGTAACGACAAGAATTCACCAGTTAGGTTGCTAAGGCTTTAATGTAAAACATAATAGTTCCTTCAGTGCACGTCTTTATCAGGGGCGGTGCATGGTATTATTGCAGTGTTGCACAACTCCCAATGATTTTTCACTTCATTTGTCATCTTTCTTCTAATGCTTTAGTTTAATAAACCTAACATGTATTCGAAAACATTTTAAAATCAACCATCTTTGGTCGTTCGCTGTACTAATGCTTCGCAACGGACCAACAATCTCTGCTGGCTTCGAATCAAACTCAGGGGGTTTGCTTTCCTACTGCAACTCCCTAGCGGACAGCGCAGCACAATGTACCTCAGCAGGGATGAGCCTAAGCCTGTATAGCATCAGGTAGCATGCTCGCCAATATCAGTCTCAGGGAGTTGCACGAGACTAGCAAGTCCCCTACCGAGAAACAGTTCCAAATGTCCCCGATAGATTGCGCCACTCTGCAGAGATTACTTTATTCCTACTTTCTCTCCCAAAGATAATTCATTTCCATTTTTTAAATTTACAAATTTAATTTACGTTGCACCGATGCAGATAGGTCTTACGGCGACGATAGGATAGGAAAGGGCTAGAAGTTGGAAAGAAGTGACCGTGGCTTTAATTAAGGCACAGCCACAGCATTTGTCTGGTGTGAAAATGGGAAACCACAGAAAACCATTTCATGGCTTCCGACAGTGGTGTTCAAACCCACTATACCCCAAATGCAAGCTCACAGCTACGCAACCCTAACCGCATGGTCAACTTACTGGGTAATTTCTATTCAGCGCCATGACAGACCACCCACAATATTACCAACACCTTGCTTCAATGAAAAACAGGACAGCAAATTTTCAATGCAAGTGAGGCAAAAGTAACTGTGGCAGGCTGTCCGGCTCCGCGGTGTAGGGGGCAACGCGTCCGCCTGTCACCCGGCGGCCGCGGGTTTGATTGCCGGCCGGGTCAGGGGTTTTTAATTGTAAATGAATAATATCCCTGGCCTGGGGACTGAGTGTTTGTGTCGTCCTTAACATTCCTTTCCTCACATTCAACACTTTACTCTTCTGCAATTTCAAAATACATGCAGGTTCATAACATACGGTGCAAGTAGGGTCAAAAGATCCTTTTAGGTCGACGCTCCGAGCAAATAGCATTTTGAAAAAAACTGTGGCAGGCTGAGTGGCTCAGACGGTTGAGGCACTGGCCTTCTTAACCCAACGTGGCAAGTTCGATCCAGGCTCAGTCCGGTGGTATTTGAAGGTGCTCAAGTACGTCAGCTTCGTGCTAGTAAATTTACTGGCATGTACTGTAAAAGTACTCCGACACCATGGAGTCTCCGTAAAGCGTAAAATGCCATTAGTAGAACGTAAAGCCCATAACGTTATTATTAAGAGTAACTGTAGTTGCAGTGTATAATTATACTCTTATTTCCTGGGTTGTAACTGCTAGATATACCCCTCGTTAAAGATTTACGTAAAGAGATTCACGGCGACTTTTTTAATCTGATGGAACTAAAGGGTCAAAATGCCCAATGGAGGCACTTATTAAAGCTGATACACGATAAAATCCTCCCCATTTTAGATACTAAGCATGCAGATACTCCAATGGAACTGTAGGATTGTGGTGAACAAGCGACATGAGCTAATCTTACTCATTAACAAATTCCAATATGATATTATCTTATTACAAGAAACATGGCTTCCTATTTTTTTTAATTTATCATCAAAGAGTATAATATCGAACGATTAGGTGGTCCAGGATATGGCGGAATTGCAACACTAATTAAGAATTACATACCCTGTAATCTTACACAATCGGAACAGGCTATATCAGGCACTTACTTCCAGCGCATACAAATAAAAGATATTATCCTTTCTAACTTTTACTTTCCTCCCAACATACATGGTTCCCACCAACGTTGGTTCAATTTTTTTACCCAATTTAGCGGTACGAACCATAATATTATATTTGGGGATTTGAATGCCCATCATATAAACTGGGGTAGCAATAGTAATAGCTCCAAAGGAACGCATATAATAAACTCTTCTCTTAAAGCCAACCTCACCATCCTTAATGATGGATCACCCACACGGTTAACAGCCCCTTCAAACGTTCCGAGCGCGCTGGATCTTACTATATGTACCACGGCTATAGCGCATAAATTGTCTTGGCAAACTATTAAGGATCTTCATGGTAGTGATCATTACCCCATTCTCGTTACATGGTCCAATCACAAGCCTCTCTCCAGTAACACGCCTCCTAAGATACCTATACGCAATTTGCATAATACTGATTACGATCTTTTTACGCAATTCATACAGGGTTATTTCAGTCATACCTTTAAATCGAAATCCGCGGAATATGATTCGCTTTTACAATGTATAAAATCGTATCTTGACAGCTATCATCCACTTATTTACAAAACTCCAACCAACCATAATCCGACGTACACTATTCGTTGGTGGGATAACGAATGTGAGGTCTGGATAAGACAACGGAGAAGTCTGTTGAAAAATTTACGGAAGCATTTCACGCTAACTAACTATATGCAATATAAACGAATCTGTGCAAAAATTACGTCTATTCAACAATAAACGTCGGGCTGCATGGAAGACCTTCGTAGAGAGCATAAATGGTACTACATTTAGCAAGATCATATGGGCCAAATTTCGCTCCCTTAGTAACTGTCGGTGTACACCCCAACCTATCGCCCTACCTCCTCCACAATTATATCAATTCTACTGCAATCTAACAGCCGATTTTGTTCACCCTGAATACTTATTAACTTGTACACACTCATCTACTAAATATCAAACCTTCATGAATCCAATTACATATCAGGAATTAGAAGTCGCACTTAATAAAAAACTACATCCCCAGGACCATATTTCATAACTTACAAGATGCTCAGCTCCCTACCAATCCTTCATTCTTAACCGGTATGATAAGATTTTAACAGACGCATTGATACTATCACACTGGAATATATTTGACATTATTCCAATACATAAACCAGGCACGGATCCCTTACACCCTCACAATTACAGAGGTATAATGTTAGGGTCATGTCTACGTAAAACCTTTCAACGCATCCGTCTTCGTAGATTAATATGGCATCTAGAGTATTCTAATGATGTACCGAAATGTCAATTCGCTTTCATAAAAGGAAGAAGTACCACTGACGCCTTAAATATTTTTAACGGACTTCTTATTAGCACGGTGCCGAAAACAAGATACTATAGCAGTTTTTCTCGATGTCAGGGGAGCATACGATAATGTTGACCTTCACATTCTGCTTCAAAAATTACAAAAGTTAAACTCCCCCTATCCCTTATTCATATATTTAAAAACCTTCTAATAAATCGCACATTAAATTTGAAACATTATCGACTTAATTTTTACGCACGAAAGGCCAATGTCGGGCTTCCGCAGGGCGATATACTAAGCGGCATACCATTTACTTTATATACAAGTGATTTTGAACAAGTAGTAACTCCTTATGCACGTATATTGCAATTTGCCAACGGCTCATATATACCACACAAACTAACGTACACCTATGTAGGCAATCAATCACCCAAGCCCTCTCCCATATACATACGTGGATGGAACACCACGGATTAGAGATGACGCACTCTAAAAGAGCCGCGGTTATATTCACCCAGAAACGAACATATGACAAATCGGCAATGCCATATGCCTACCAACATATTGCCATTCAATCCTATACCAAATATTTGGGAGTCTACATTGACAATAAATTAAATTGGAAGACCCATTTCGCCCAACTGAAGTATAAAATTAAAAAATACCATCCAAATCCTTAAGTCTTCAACTCGTAGAAACTGGGGATCGGATCCAGCCACGCTACTACTTTTATATAAAAATTCAATCAGAGTAAGGTTGGATTATGGCTGCCATTTCTTCGATACAGCTTCAACGACCACCCTAAAATTCACAATTCACCTCAATTCGCATCATATTAGGTGCTTTAAGGACAACACCTACCAATGTCTTATTGGTTGAAGCAGCAGAACTACCCTTGGCTATGCGACGATAATATCTAGCGTCCAAATATTTACTTAAAAAGATATCTCTGAATCGTCATCCCATATTGCCCAAACTGCAACTTTTAAGTTAGGATCAAATACGTCAAAAATTGAAAACCAGCAGCATACCGGCGCTTCTACAGGCATATGAAGTAATATTTCCCTTAAGGAACAATGTCATACAGACAAGATCATTACCGGCATACTCCACGATTACAGCTTAACTACATATCAACCTTCCATTATTACTACTATTTTCGAACACCTTCCTGGTAATTAGAAGAATAATCCCACTCTACTTAATAAAACTTTACAAGCATTTCTCAGTCCGCATAAACAATATACAAATTGCTTTACTGACGGATCTAAGACTTCAGAGGGTACAGGAGCTGCGTATTACATACCTCAGCTTAACATCCAGCAACAATTTACTTTACCAACCAATGCTTCCATTTACACGGCTGAAACCTTCGCTATTCGCCAAACTCTTTTATGTATAAAGCAATATAATATTCCCAATGCCGTCATATGCACCGATTCATTGAGTGTCCTCCAAAGTATCCAAACCCCACAGGAATCTACCAGTTGGTATATATGGAACATCCGTAAGTTGTTACACATCCTCTCCTTAAATCAACACGATATAATATTAATCTGGATACCTAGTCATTGCAACATAGCCGGTAACATTCAGGTTGATCGTTTAGCAAAGGCAGCAGCCAAAGGTCAAGGACTTGCTTATCAACTCGCCATTCCGCACACGGATTATTCCCTTACTATGAAACAGAACGTACTTCAAAAATGGGCTTCCCTCTGGAAAAATTTCGCAAAAACGTAGGGTAAATCTTATTACCAACTACAACCGGAGCTTCAACGAGCCCCGTGGTTCACTGTGGACACTTACTCTCGGAGACATATTACTACAATAATCCGCTTAAGATTTAATCATGCGCTTACGCCCGAATATGAGTACAGATTTCAGATCAGTGACACATATATTTGTTCCTGTCAGCAAGCTAGTGGCACCATTCACCACATAGTATTCCAATGTCGTAGCTATTTTAACCAACGGAAAGATTTTTTACAAGCACTAATAGATCAAAACATTCTTCTACCAACAAGTGTCTTTTGCCACATTCACACTCCTACAGAGCCTATAGTTAATATAACATACTCCCTAATTTTCTTGATGAATGTAAAATCGCCTTATAGGTCACAATCACTTAATTGCTCCCAAATGTCATTAATTATATTAACAATATCACAAATACCACGCATACCCCGGCTATTCATTTAACCTTCATATGGAAAACTACAGTACTAACCTCAACTAAACTAATATAGAAGAACTTCCATGTCCACCTTCGATATCACATACAGGCGAAGCTAAACAATTGTTACAATCTCCTATCGGGTTAGATTAATACTTTATTCATCCTTTACCAGCATAAACCACAGCCGTCTCAATCTCTATATACTCCCTGCTCAACGCCGCGAGAATTGCGTTTACAGCAACATTGCAGATGGCAGCACTTACCGCACCCAGAGCACATGTTGGTTAAATGAGAGTTGGTCCGCAACACCAATACAAAATGAAAAATAATCCTTAACACGTTACTAATTGAGAAGATAATGCACATACAGAAACTAACATTTCACATTTGAGCTTGGCTTAAGATATAGAAACGTAAAATATATAAAATATTATCAGTTAAAGTAGATACATTAGGTTCATCCCATGCTGCATGGTACTTTCAAATTTCAGAATTTTCTCGACAAGAGTAACGGAGCACCTTCTCAGTCCTTTTCTTGCTGTTATTTACCAGCATTGGACGAAAAAAGATTTCTATAACTTTTTCGCTGACCCTTTGTTCATGACCAGTTTTCAGGATACGTTTTATAGCCCATAATGCATTGCGTGCGTTCGTCATGTCATTAAATCCACCACCCAATCTCACTGAACTAAATAGTGTTTCTATTGCGTCTCCAGAAAATAATCTAGTGAGAACATAAAATAGCCGATTTTGTAACAGATAAGACATATATTCCACTATAGCCTTCACAGTTCGCCAGACAGCATCTGCCGTCTCATTAGTCAGACACTTCAGTTTTTCACGTTTAGATTCCAACCGAATTATTTTAACGTACTCGATGAAATCATCATTCAACCATTGTAAGTATTTTATCTGCTGGTGAATAGAAATGCACACAGTCTGGATTGTTTTTCCGAAAGACATTACAGTAATTATTTCTGAACTAAAAGGGATAGATCGTAGACTTTTACGCCTTTAACGGAAGTAAGCAGCAGGACTAGAGAACTTCTTTGAAAGTCGAATTAAAAGGAAACACAACAGTTTATTCATGAGAGCAGGAGATGTTACAATATCTGTGCCACATACACCTTCAACATTGACAACGCGAAGGAACTTGTCACTGGTTCGGTCGTAGAGTAGCTGTACCTAATTAGCCATTTAATCTGCGACCACTGTTACACTCTTCTCTGTTGGTCTGGGAGTTTTACATTCAGCTCTAAGTCTTTCCTTCACTAATTGGGAAATCCCGACAAACACTACCAACATTTTCCATTTAGGCTACCTGTCCAGAGTACTTTGTGACGGAGCTAACACTAGACCAGCAGTCCTGCCATGTTCGTAACCGTTTGACCGAGCTCGATAGCTGCAGTCGCTTAAGTGCGGCCAGTATCTAGTATTCGGGAGATCGTGGGTTCGAACCAAACTGTCGGCAGCCCAGAAGATGGTTTCCGTGGTTTTCCATTTTCACACCAGGCAAATTCTGGGGCTGTACCTTAATTAAGGCCACAGCCGCTTCCTTCCCACTCCTAGCCCCTTCCTGCCTCATCGTCGCCATAAAACATATCTGTGTCGGTGCGACGTAAGGCAAATAACAAACGTAACCGTTTGGGATACTATTCCACACGCCTCATAGTACCGCGTGATTTGTTCTGACTGCCCTGATTTTGTGTTGCGAAAATTATGGATTTTATTTAAAAAACGGTCGTTTTTTCTTTATGTTTGGTTGCTTCCTTTATTTTATTCAGACGATCAGTTTCTGGATTGTTTTCGAATCGTCTCTGTAGTCTTTTAACTTTATTATGGTTAGTCATCAGCTGTTATCGCATTCTCAGAATTCTTGATCGGAGCCCTTAATGTCTGATTTTCTGTTCACTACTGTCATTCTTACTCGTTGGAATATTAATTGGATTGATACATCGTTGTTCAAAAGAATTTCGTACTCGTCATCCAATGTATTTCCTGCCGTTGAAGAACTTGTTTCATCACAGATTTCTTCCGAAGAAATATCTTGTCGCTGTCTGGTCTTTCGTGGAGCTGTATTTCTGGTTTGAAGAAGATAATGGGGATAATTCGATGACCGACTAGGCACTCTCTCTGGCTTCAATATATTTTTCTTTTAGTTTTACCTTGTATCTCCACCTCTAAAGTTCAGGCTACAAACACGAGAATAATCGGATGGAATATTGATTACCCTTGGTTGATCCATGCCTTGATATAGCGTTAAGCCAATTTTCCCAGAGTTCTTTGCTTGGGGGGATAACAGGAATCCTCACACCTGAAGAATTTGGATTTCCTGCTTTGATATACAGAGAGGAACACAATAAATTAATCATTTTACAACCAGAGACACACAAATAAATGCTCGATGCAAAGGCAAACGCACTGGAACACAATAACGTAGGTACAGAGATATGTTGGGTGCGTTAGCTGGCGCTCCTAGCGGAGGTTAGTGACACTAAGAGGTCACTCTGAGAAGCATGTTAACCGCATAGCATAGAGCAGGCAGTATATAGGCTTGAGACGGTGGTGGCACAAACATATGGGCCAAAAGTTCTCACATTGAGGCTCAATACATTGAACATGGGGATGGCATGGCAAAAACATACTCCTCTGCTTCATCCTTAGCCTCTAAATCCAACTTCCAAGTTTATTCACTTCTCAAGGTTACCAACCTAAAAGTATTATATCAACACAAACAAATGCAATACCAAAAGGTGTAGTGACTTGGTACGGTGTTCACCTAAGCCCAACAACATGCAAGAAGAAGAAGAAGAAGACAGTCTATGATTGCACAGTCTGGTGTCATTTGTCGTGCGGTACACTTTGTGCGAGTTAGTTGAGCGCGGCAGTGGTGATCGTTTGTGCATAGTATATGTGTGGTGGAGTGGTAAGCTATGGCTGCCGAAATTGGGGGGACATTGGCAATGTCCGGGACTAATTTACTAGTGGATCGTGAAATTGAAATACCCATGGATGAGGAATCCGTGTCTGATTCATCTAGCGATACGAGGCAACAGCAGGGATCTCAGGCAACTGGGAATGATTCGCAATACCTTAATACGGACGTGTCATCACGTTCTAATACTGAACAACGTAACCAACAATCAGCGGTGTCACAAGTAGTATCCCTTCCGGAATATTACAAAAAGTTTCTCCATGGTCCGTATTTTGTATTTGTGGAATCCACGACGGATCAGAACATAGGTAGTTTACACCCTATGGGTCTTGGTCGTCGTTTCTATGAAACAAAGTTAAATGTTAATTCTATCCAACGTAAGGGTCGCAACAGAATTCAAGTAACTTTCCATACGGCTGCTCAAGCCAATGCGTTTTTAAATAGCCCTATACTAGAAACTCTGAAAATCAAAGCATATACCCCTTCATCGCAAGTTTTGCGTGTCGGAATAAACCGCGGAGTCGAGAAAGGTCTATCTAATGAGGATATACTCCAGTATTTGGAATCTGAAGTACCAGTCAAAAGTGTGCAAAGACTCAATCGTTGAGTGGTCCAAGATGGTGAAACGCAATATCTCCCTACGGGTTCTCTTAAAATCGTATTCCGAGCTCAAACGCTCCCACATCATGTTGCATTATACAAGGTGTATATGGAAGTAGAACCCTTTATTTTTTCACCTATCCGCTGTCGCAAATGCCAGCGCTATGTGCACACGATACGGCAATGTCAGGCAAAAAATGCACGTAGTGGCAAATGTCCCCAGCAGCACGAAACCAATGCTTGTACCGAGCAATTCATGCAATGTGTCTATTGTAAGAAGAATCACATTACGGGATCTCCGAACTGTCCTGAACACAAATATCAGGTAAAAATTAAACGGCTAATGAGCACAGAATATCTGTCCTTTCAGGAAGCTAAAGCTAGAACAGCACTTCCAGTTTATTATTCTGAACAACAGGAAAATCAATTCCCCCTTTACCAACGAATCCTCAATCTTCAGACATCACACCCCCGTAAACGAAAGTTTACACAAGTTATTTTACAATCACCCCCTCTCACACCTGAACCCGGCTGTGATAAACAGGATACATGGCCATACTTCGAAATGAGCATCCTGCCCCAGTAAACCCTATCCCATTATCGAGTACGATGATACCATCTGTGCAAGTCTCGCATCCACCAAGTTTGTCACAACAAAGTGGGCAGCAACTTTCCGTGGCCCTCAAGCCATAAATTATACCCCTACGAAGGAACGCCTTCATCAGGAAATCCAGCGACTTATAATAATGTTACTTCAAAATATGAGCCATGAGCCACAGCTTCATCATGTACTATACCAATTAAGGGATCATATAATGAACATTCTTTTATGATTAGATTTTTACAATGGAACTGTCGAAGTGTCACTTCTAAGCAACATGAATTACAATTTTCAATAAATGAAACGCAGGCTCACATTATATTTTTACAGGAAACATGGTTTCAACCACAATTTTCCTTCCGATTAAAAGGCTATCATGTTCTCCGCCATGATGGTAATGGTTTCGATGGTGTAGCCACATATGTACAAACGACATTAAGTTGTATACCACTAACTTTGCAATATATTATTCCACACACGTATGCGGTAGGGATAGTACACCGTAATACTTGTTTCATGAATATATACTGCCCCCCTCAATGGTCACAATTTTTCGAGCAATTTGCACAATTCCAACACCTTTTCATTGTTGGAGACTTCAATTGTCACCACACTGAGTGGGGGTGTACAACGGACACGATAAAGGGATCAAATTTACTTGTTATGTTAAGTCGTCATGATCTTTTTATATTAAATGACGGCTCACCAACGCGTTTTACACCGCCTAGATCCCCACCAAGTGCTGTGGACCTTACGTTATGCCGTACAAACATGGCTCCTATCACCACGTGGCACACATTATCCGACACTTACACCAGTGACCACTTTCCAATCATAACTTATGGTAATAACCCAACAACCTCCAGCTATAATGCCTCTTCACTCGTAAGTAATGTACGTTCCTATAAAAATGTCACTATCCAAACTTATCAAGCATATATCAACCGTATTCTACAACACGAACGTGGTACATCTATCACCTTTTCAACCTTGATTCCCTATTTAACTCATTCTTTAAATATGTTCCATCCGTGCAGACCTCTTAAGGTAATGAGCTCCCCCCCCGGAGTATGTAATAAAATGGTGGGATAAAGAATGCCATGACCTCATTATTAAGAGAAAACAATTATTTAAACACTATCGTCAATCTATGACACAACATCTTTACTTCCAATTACGTAATCATATAGCAAAAACAAAGCTAATTTTTAACACCAAGAAACGTAAGGCATGGCAATCTTTCATTTCTACTTTAACTCCACAGCTACCAACCGCGAAATTCTAGAATGTCATTCGCATGATTACAAGAACGTTTCAATATCAAGCTAACTTTTCATTTCCTCGGCAAGTTTTAGAGGACTTTCTGCAGTATCAGTAAATCCCCCCTTTACACCCTCCCCTGTGGATGATTCTTGTCATTTTAATTTATTATTAAAACCAATCACATATAATGAAATTCAATCTGTCCTATATAACGTTAATAGTTCCTCTCCAGGACCTGATGCAATCACGTATCTTATGTTAAAAGCATTGCCTTCCCAAGCCCATATCCACCTACTACAATATCACAATGGCATTTTTGAGACATTACAAGTGCCAATGCAAATGAACAATTTTTTTATAACTCCCATTTTAAAGCCCACCAAACGACCCACTGTACCTGACAATTTTCGCGGAATTGTAATGGGATCATGTATCCGAATTTTTTTTTGATAAAATCCTAATGAAAAGAATGGCGTGGATATTAGAATATTATTCGTTATTACCTAAGTACCAATTCGCTTTTATGCGCGGTCATAGTACACAGGAACCTATTATTATATTCCTTTTGGATATATTATTAGCAAAATGGCGGAAGCAATCTACTATTGCAGTTTTCTTGGATATAAAAGGCGCCTATGATGCCGTTTTATTACATATCCTATGGGAGAAGTTATCTACCTATGGACTTCCCATCAGATTCATTTCTGTATTACACCAATTATTCACCAATCGTAGTTTAACAATTAAATCAACTCAACATAAAATTAATAGCCGGCTCACATCGCAAGGATTGCCACAGGGATCAATACTAAGCGGCATTTTGTTTTCTCTCTATATGAAAGATCTAGAATCTATAGTAACACCGTATGCCCGAATTCTAGCCTATGCAGATGATTATGTACTTTATTGTTCACACCACAACATTGACAATTGTAGAGCTACAATATCCCATGTTTTAAGTCTAGTTTTTCGGTGGCTATTGACCCATGGACTTTCTCTTTCCTTACCAGGGGCGATTTCTCCGAGCATGCTACGCTTGCTGCGCAAGCGTAATATTTTTCTAAAGCAGGCGAGTTAAAAAAATTACAATATATACCGTATCTGTAATAGATCTGCATTATACAAATCGCATGTTGCATATATCTTGGCGAGTCCAGCGAGGCTTGCTCGTGTCTTAGGAGCTTCAGCGGAGCTGTCGACACAGCGAGAAATGTATGCGCGCGCAGGTTTTTTCATTCCAAGGCCGGTTGCAAGCTGTCACGTTTGTAATGTGTAGTTGGAAGCTCTGGTCTGGGAGCTACAGATCCACAGATCTATTAGTGTGTTGTGTCAGTGACTAGTGTACTGTAAGTTCCTGATCATCTATTCTGAATGATTTGAAGTGCTGCAATGGGTTCCGAACCGTGCATTATTGACAGCTTGTTATCAAATCCATTTTCTCGAAGGACTATCCAAGAGAAAACAGACAATATTAAGAATAGCAGGCCCTGTCCGGCGCTGCCAGATTTAGAGACACAGCACAGGGAGAAAAATAGAGAATATGTACGTTCGTTCTCTGTATCTCAATATAATAATACGCACTGGTTGACAAGGTCCATGAAAGTGAATAGACTGTTTTGCTGGCCGTGTTTACTATTTTCTGCTGATAACGGAGTATGATGTAAAAGTGGCTTTGACAATTGGGAACATGCATCATTTTCAAAAATATTTTTTTTGAAAAGTACACCAATGAAATAGTACGTAAACGTATTACATTGTGGTATGTTGCCTTGTTTTCTACCATTAAAAAATATTTAATAGTGCCTTTCCGCAAGGCGAGTGAAACGGCCTCTGACGTAAGCGGCGCGCTGTGACGTCACGATCCAGTACCGCATGGAGCTCTACCAGCCGTTGTGCATCAGCCGTTGCTAAAAGCCGATTGTTTATTATTCATGATCGCGAATAACTTCAAAATGACAGAAGAAAGGTTCAAAACAGCACAATCAGACAATCTATCATGTGTAGATGTCATCATTCTTGAAAAATAGTGACTTTTGTGGCCGCAGAATTTAGCGGATAAAAAACAAGTTTGTAAGTGGCATCTTTTATATACGTGCAATGTACTGTAACCCATAGTATTAGGATAACAACGAACCTGGATAGATATCACATCACTTTCAACATTTTCTTCTAGACTGATTCCCCTATTAAAGAATAACATTACATTTTCGGGCTTTCAGCATTAGTAAAGTAAGAAATCGGATTTCAGCACTAACATAAACATATAGGTAGCATTATAGTACTAGTCCGCTTCTGTGGTGTAGTGGTTAATGTGTGCCACTCCCGGAGGCCCGGTTTCGATTCACGGCTCTGCCATGAAAGTTGAAAACAAATAGTACGAGGGCTGGAACGCGGTCTACTCAGCCTCGGGAGGTCATGTGAGTAGAAGGGTTTCGAATCCCACCTCAGCCATCCTCGAAGTGGTTTTTCGTATTTTCCTACTTCTCCTCCAGGCACCTAAGGCCACGGCCGTTTCCTTCCCTCTTCCTTGTCTATCCCTTCCGATCCTCCCATCCTCCAAAGGCCCCTGTTGAGCATAACAGGTGAGGCCTCCTGGGAGAGGTAATGGCCCTCCTCACCAGTGGCATCACCATACTCAAAGTCTCACGTTCCAGGACACTGCCCTGGAAGTGGTAGAGGTGAAATCCCTCGCTAAGTCCGAGAGAAAACCAACCCTGAAGGATAAACTGATTAAGAAAGAAAGAAAGAAGGAAAGAAAGAAAGAAAGATCATAGTACTATAGGGCTATAATCTATCATTCCCAAAAAAATATATATTTATGGTTGGGACAACTGGTCTACCCACTTCCGGGGCCCATGAAAGAGAATTAAATATCTTTGTGGAGGGAAAAAGTTAAACATGATAAAGGTAAATATGACTTCATCTAGTTTTCACAAGTCGGGCTGAGTGGTTCAGACTGTTGAGGTGCTGGCCTTCTGACCCCAACTTGGCAGGTTCGATCCTGGTTCAGTCCGGTGGTAGTTGAAGGTGCTCAAATACGTCAGCCTCGTGTCGGTAGATTTACTGGCACGTAAAATAACTCCTGCAGGACTAAATTCCTGCACATCGGCGTCTCCGAAAATCGTAGAAGTAGTTAGCGGGGCGTGAAGCCAGTAACATTAATTACATTTGGCTTTTAACAAGCTGAGCATATCAGGAAAGAAAAGTGTCCTGGTGACATTTTAGTCGCTCAATACAGGAATGGCTTTGGGTGCTGTGACTTTAATTTTTGTTGTTGTTGTTGTTTGCTTTACGTCACACCGTCACATAATAGGTCTTATGGCGACGATGGGACAGGAAAGGCCTAGGAATGGGAACAAAGCGGCCGTGGCCTTAGGTACAGCCTCAGCATTTGCCTGGTGTGAAAATGGGAAACCACGGAAAACCATCTTCAGGGCTGCCGGCAGTGGGGTTCAAAACCCACTATCTCCCGGATGCGAGCTCACAGCTGCGCGCTCCTAACCGCACGGCCAACTCGCGCGGTATTTTTACCCTTCGGTTTATTGACTTGGCTTGTATAACCTAAAACTTAGGCTAAGTTGGATTATATTTTAAACACCTACATCACTATTTTCACCTGTATGCAATTATGTTATTTATTTCATTAATATTATGATAATTATTATAATTGAGCATTGTTAACTTATAAGACTCCAACAGACAAACATTGGTTTTGTGTAGAGTTATACATTTGTTAAATTCACGTCGTTTCCTTTCATGATGTACACGCCTATTCTTTGTTACATTATAGGGTATTTAGATATAGCTTTAAATTTCTTTACCAATTAAGCTCTTCAATAAAGACATACATAACTGTCCCATGCCAAGACATATTGGTAGAATTAGAGCTGTCAAAATGGTTCATAACCCCTTTGATTTATTATCTTGACATGGATCACCCAAAACATAGGTTAGGTTTGGAGAATACTTTAATAATCAGCATTATTTAATGCACCGTTTATTACTTTCATATTCCAAGATGTAATTGAGGCATTTAAATAAAGCATCATACATTAAAATTTAAAGTTTTACCACTAGAACAGCTGACATGGAAAAGTGATTTGAAAATTCAAACAAATTCATCTTACGTTAAAATCTTCAAAAAAATAAACTGTAGACTTTTCCGATATATCACCAGCATTTCTCCAGCTCGCCAAAATCCATTTCTCCCTAGTTTTTGCGTCTTTGGAACGTTTATAAACAATTTGTTTGGGATGGTATGCGATGTGCTATTGCACATCGGAACTCTACACCATTTATAAGTTTTCTGCCTCACTGTCTGCGCAGGATTTATTTTAAGTCTAAAATATACCACTCAGATTATTATCCAATGTATAGACCTCGAATTTAACCATACTAGACACTAACGTAAAGTAGAAATACGCGAAGTGTATCCTGCTTCTCACAGCACACTACGTGTTATTTCGTCTGCTAATTCAGTCAACCTGTACGATGACGTCAGGCCAATGAGATCGCGTACTTGCGTGACGTGACATTTTCGTAGATTTTTATCATGTTTGGAGTTATTATTTGTACATTCTGATCACATTTTTGAATTCTGCATGCAATTTTGTATCAGATTATCATATTTTTAATTAAAACACCGGATCATGCATGTTCCCTATTTGAACACCTTGACACTGTCCATTACAAGACATGAGAAATCTGCAAACCATATGAAGTGTGTTTTGCACTTAAATAGCTTTGGGCGTACACCAGCTGGATGAACAGAAACGCATCAGTGACCAACTTCGTAATGAAAAGGTAAAGAAAAATCGTGACATAGGTACTTAAACGACTGATCGATGCAGTGTGTTTTTTAGCAAAACAGGAACTACCATTTCGCGGACATGACGAGTATGCAAATTCCGTAAACAGAGGGAATTACATCGAACTTCCACAAATTATAAGTGAATATGATCCTCTTCTGGCAGCTCATCTGAAAGACCACCATTTTTAGAGGGACGTCGTCTACAATCCAAAATGATTTAATAGCAGAAATAAGTTCAGTAATTGTGAGAAGAATAAAGGAGGAGCTTAAACAAGCAACTTTTGTGGCAATAATGTTGGACGAAACGTCCGATATTATTAATAAGTCACAACTCTCTACTTTACTCCGTTTTGTAGATGAAAGTGGTGAAATTCAAGAGAGGTTTCTTGGTTTAGTAAATATCGCACTGCTGGAGCCCTCTTAAATCATGTTCGTGCTATTTTACAAGAGTTCAGTTGCGAGGAAAAGATTGTGGCTCAAACATATGACGGTGCTGCTGTCTTAGCCGGTCATGTGAATGGGCTTAATAAACTAACTTCAAGACCAGTATCCATGTGGGACATTTGTGCATTGTTATAGCCACCTATTGAATTTAACACTACAGCAGCCTGCTTCAAAAATCAAAGAATGTACAATTTTCTTCCAAACAATGTCAGGACTTGCCGTTTTTTTCAAAGTCTACAAAGAGAACAGCTGCTCTTCGAGATTTTGTTCATAAGAAGTTGTCAACAGTAGCACCAACGAGATGGAATTTTGCTTCACATCTTATTAATACTGTGAAGGAATATTATGATACACTGGTGAAATTCTTTCAACATGTACAGGATACTTCAGACGACTGTGATGAAGACACTACATTGAAAGCACAAGGATTTTTGTTCTTCTTACTTAAGTTCAACATTAGATTTCTGCTGGCAGTGTTCTCCAAGATTTTTTCATTCTCCGATACTGTGTTCAATATTCTACAAACAAGAAATCTGGATATTCAGTACTGTGGCAAGAAGGTTGAGTAGCTCTTTTTAAATATCCAGTCTATGAGAGATGAAGGTTTTGATAGTTTGTATGGACATGTTGATACTGAAATTTTTGTTTATGGAGGGCAGTCGTGCTCTAAAAATCGAAGAATTACTGATGAACTAGAAAAATCAAAATACAAACGTCTATTCAATGAAATTATTGACAATGTATTTGTCCAAATAGGAGAGAGTTTTAAATGCATAAAGAAATTTGTGTTCTTCTCACTGTTGGATTGTGATTTGTTTGAGAAGCACAGAAATAGGTTTCCAGACAGTGATGTTACTGCCCTAGAAAAGACCTATGGGTCATTTTTCGACATTGTTCGCTTAAAAACCGAATTAAGTGTGATGTATTCATCTTCTGATTTTAAAGAGAAAAGTGTTTCAGACATAATGTAGTTTATGCATACTAATAAACTGTACATGGGTATGCCAGAAATTTTCAAGCTCATCAAACTTGTAGCAGCAATTCCTTCTACTACATCCTCAGCAGAACGTTCTTTTTCAACACTGAGACACATTAATACATATTGCAGATCGACTCAAGGTCAGGAGAGGCTATCATCATTAGCTATGTTGTCGATTGAAAAAGGATAGCTTGCAAAAATTAGATTACAATCCTCTTTCTATGATGAAGTTATTGATGGTTTTGTAAAGAGAAGCCGCAGAGTAAAGTTTGTTTTCAAGTAGGAAGATCTAATAAATAGTTGCAATTTTTCTGTGCACATAGTTTGACGTTTACTTGTTTAAATTATATAATCACTGGCTTGTCATGATTTGTTAATAATTATAAAATGTGCCTGATTGTTATTCTTTTGGCCATTCTTGAAGGTGTGACGTAACCAGTTTGAATGCATGTTCATGTAACCGATGATTAAAATGTTCATGTGATTTAGCGATTATTGGGTTTATAAATTTTATTTATTTAGAACTATGCATGTCCCACCCCACCAACTTTCACGAATGGAAGAGCAAGCCTGACTTTCATGACCAGCATTCGCCCCTGTTCCTTACCTAAGTGTGGGGCGATGATTTTTACTAACACAAGAGTTTTTGATGAAAGTCCTATTACTTTCGATGATTATAACATACCCTTTGTCCCACAGCATTCATATTTAGGCATTTATATAGACCAAAGGCTAACATGGCATCCTCAAATACAGTCTTTAATGAGAAAATCCGATCGATACATCAATATCTTACGAACAGTAACGAAACGTGCATGGGGTGCTGACCCCTTGTCAGCATTACAGCTATACCGTGCAACCATTCGTTCTACTCTTGATTCCAGTGCACATATAATTGATTTAGCTTCTAAACAAAGTCTATTAGCATTGGATCGATTACAATTTTCTGCATTACGTATCAGTGTGGGTGCCCTTAGAACAACACCAACCAACGCCCTGTTGGTGGAAACTCCAGAAGAACCGCTTCATATTCGAAGGTTAAAAATTTCGAAAAAATTTCTACTCAAACATATTAGTCGATCGAACTCCATTATATTCCCTAAATTAAAATTACTACATGAATATTACCAACAGCGTCCTCCTAATAATCATCAATACCCCGCAATATATATGGCATACGTTGAAATGCAACATATTCTCGAGGCCATTTTGCGAACACCACGCTTGAATATGTACTCATATATCTATGATATTCAAATATTCCGTGCCTCTATTATTATTGTGCCCTTTGGCTCGTCGAATCAATCTATTCGTGCACCTACCCTCAAACCACCTGCTCATAAGAAATTTAAAGGTTTATTAAATTCCGTAGATTATCATCTTTTTACCGATGGTTCAAAATCGTGTACTGGAGTTGGAGCAGCATTTTTTGATCCACAAACACACACTAGCTTTAAATATCCGTTGCCGAATAATTTAACCATTTTTACAGCAGAACTATATGCCAACGCCCTGTTGGTGGAAACTCCAGAAGAACCGCTTCATATTCGAAGGTTAAAAATTTCGAAAAAATTTCTACTCAAACATATTAGTCGATCGAACTCCATTATATTCCTCTTTTATATGTCCAGCATTTGAATTACAGAAAAATAAATATTTTCAGTGGTTCCCAAAGTGTGCTACAAGCTGTACAATCTTTCTCCCAAAGTCAAAATACGTATGTTTACGATGTTAAATATCTTCTTTTCCAACTCGAGGCGTCTGGCTTTTTTATAACGTTATTATGGATAAAAGGGCATAGTCAGCACGTAGGTAACGATATAGCCGATTTAGTAGCCAAAGAAGCAAGTGCAGATACCTCTCAATTATTACAAATCAAAATTCCGGTCTCCGATTTATTCCCACGTATTAAACATGAAGCTCAGCTTGCATGGCACACACAATGGCGTTTATCAGCTAGTACGAAAGGACAATACTTTTATCAATTGCAACCTAACATCCCAATAAAACCGTGGTTTGCAAACGGTAAGTACACGCGACGTCACATTACTAACATTATTAGATTACGCTTCAATCATTCGCTAACCCCTGGGTACCTACACCGTTTTCATATCAAGAATGACTCAGCTTGTTCATGTGCACATAATTACGGAGACAGCGACCATTTATTTTTCCAATGCCCCCAATACGCACGACACCAGGAAATTTTACTGCGGAAATTAATTAGTTTACACGTACCTTTGCCAACTCGTCTTTCAGTCTTGCTATCACAACCTTCGCCATACATCATCACTATTCTTAACGAATCAAATCAAATTGTAATTACGCTATCGAAATTCAGTTGTTTTTCAGGAATGCAGAGAAGTGGCACTTCTATACGTTCCCGGAGAGTGTGTCACGACCCTAGTGTTTCACTCTTGTTACATCCTAGTTAAGTGTTTTTTAGTTTTGTTTTTGCTAAAGTCCATAAGGATCCCTATCAAATACAGTAGAGACAATACACGACACTTACGGATTTCGCCTTGCTAAAATGGGAGACAATTCGACGGTGACTAGTGACTTGACCTGAACAAATCGCGCTAAATTCAAATATCAATGGAAATGTATATACGGAAATGGATAAATAAATTACGTCTAGAAAGACAGTGGTATTGAGATATTAACTTCGAAGTTGCTAAAGCAATTCTGGATAAATGAATGAAGAATTATTTAAAAGGTTATTATTCAAAGACTGAAATTAGACATATAAACAAGGTGTGAAATGGACTGCTGTGAAATGGCTTGATCTTTCATTTATGCATTACTTTTTTAGCTTTAGCATACCTGCCTGAAATCTTACGGTTGGATTTGGCTTTTTTCCTCATTTAAAAACAATGTATCATCACATTAAGACATTTGTCAATAAAAATATCGGCACATTCCTTACACATATGATGCAATGAATTAACATTTAATAGCTGGACAATTTTCCTCTTAACATGAAGCCTACTAACAGAAAGAAAATCTATAAAATCCTGGCTTTTATCTGAGAAGAGGGATAAAAGAAAGAAAAGTTTGAAAATGTTGTCGATAGTGATGCTTTGAGGAATATTTACGTACAATTAGAGTAAAAATGTAACATACCCTTGGCTGTATAGTCGAGGATTTTTAAAGTCGCTGGCCTGGAAATGATCTGAACAGATCTTATAATTCTTATACAAGCGTAACGTCCCTTCTTTCTTGTACACTTTATCCAAATCGCTTCTGTGACATTTCAAAACCCACAGATCACACCTACAACAACACATCGGTATTGAAGGTTAACTGCTGCACTATACAATAAAATATGCGTATTATATTTTAAGCCCGTTAAAACATGGGTCGATCAGGTCAGAAGATTATGAAGTACTATAAAAATCTCTGTCACTGGAAGAATATATATGCAAACACAATATTACTTACATGTACTTGTCACGGGGGAACCTGAAGAACGAGCGCGCATTTTTCTCTACTTCGTAATTACTGCAGCCAAACACAGCACATACCTTTCCCCTCATGTTGAGAGGAGATATCAAGGAATGACACACGCTACTATTTAATTATGTCAACTCACTGAAAACGCATAAATAACACCAAAAACTTCACACAAAAATACACGTGCTCTTATGACAGAATCAGTACCGTTCAGGTCTATCCGCTAGAGTGAGCTCCAGTAGCTGTCCCTCGATATCTTGCTCAGTGTCGTGTATTGTCTCTACTGTATTTGTCCCTATGTATTCCAAAAGTTCCTAAAGTGTATATTTTGTATGGCTCTACTCACGAAGAACATAATAGTGTTTTTTCTTATTACATATAACCCAGTATACTTGTGTCTAAAACGGTTATTTCTGTTGTGTGTATCGTAAAGTGACTGGGAGATATGGTCTTAATCCCAAACCTACCTCCTCAAGAAAAAAAGAAGACAGTCCACTCTGCGTGCCAGCAAGTAAGGAATTACAGCTCTCCGGTACGGTACACTACTCTACTTGTGCGAGTCAGAGGTGCGCGGTAGTGGTAACCACTTGTGTTTTCGTTCAAGTGTGGTGCGGGAGTGACAAGCAATGGAGACCGACAGTGGAGGAACGTCGGCGGTAACCGGGAATTCCTTACGAGTGGAGCGTGAAATAGTAGTACCTATGGAAGAGAAACCCATAACCAATTCATCCAGTAATTCGACACGACAGCAAGGTTCTCAGTCAACTGAATCTGATGAACAGAGGCGTAATACGGAAGTGGTAGACCGTCCTAATTCCGAACAATCTAACAATCAATCCGAGGCGTCCCAAGTGGCTTCTACCCCGGAATATTATAATCGTTTTCATCATGGACCTTTCTTTGTATTTGTTGAATCCATAAACGAGCAAAACATCGGCAATTTACACCCAATGGCACTTGGTCGCCGATTTTACGAAACTAAACTCAATGTCAAATCGATCCAACGTAAAGGGCGTAACCGACTACAAGTTACCTTCCATACGGCTTCTCAAGCCAACGCATTTTTGAGTAATCCTATGCTTGAAACCCTCAAAATTAAAGCTTACATTCCATCATCACAAGTGCTAAGAGTAGGCATAATTCGTGGAGTTGACAAAGGTTTATCGAATGATGACATATTACAGTACCTGGAATCCGAGGCACCAGTTAAAAGCGTGCAACGACTTAATCGCCGTGTAATTCAAGATGGCGAAACCCAATACCTTCCTACGGGTTCAGTAAAAATTGTTTTCAGATCACAAACATTACCCTCCCATGTCGCCTTATACAAGGTGTACATGGAAGTTGAACCTTACATCTTTTCACCCATTCGCTGTCGCGAATGCCAGCACTATGGGCATACAATTCGGCAATGCCAAGCGAAAAACGCTCGTTGTGGGAAATGTGCGCAACAACATGAAACCCAGGCGTGTACGGAGCAATTTACACAATGTGCGTACTGTAAGAAAAACCATGTCACAGGTTCCTCAATTTGTCCTGAACATAAGTATCAGGTCACCATTAAAAAATTAATGAGTACTGAACACATATCTTTTCCCGAAGCTAAAGCCCGAATCGCCCTTCCAATTTATCATTCCGAGCAACAAGAACTGCAGTTCCCTCCTCTATCGTCGAATCCCCCATCCCCTGTGACTCCCAACCCGCGTAAGCGTAAGTGCACCCAAGTGATCATGCAATCTCCCCCTCCTACACCCGAACCCGGTTTCGACCGACAAGGATACATGGCCATTCTGCGAAACGAACCTTCGGTTCCAGCACATTCGATCCCGTCAACGAGTGCCATGCAACAACCTCTGCAACTAGCATATCCCTCAAGTGCGCCCACATCTGCTAGGCAGCAACCCTCTACAACCCTTCAAGATATACATTATCCTCCTTCCAAGGAACGCTTTCAACAAGAAATACAGCAATTGCTGGTAATGTTAATCCAAAGTATGGGTCACGAACCTCAACTTCACCATGTATTATATAAACTACGAGACTCTATCATGAACATACTAGCATGATTACTTTACTCCAATGGAATTGTCGAAGTGCCGCCTCTAAAAGACATGAGTTACAAATATTGCTGAATGAAACACGAGCTCATTTTATCTGCTTACAAGAAACGTGGTTTCAACCTCATTTCATTTTTCGATTACGAGGTTATCAAGTTTTCCGACATGATGGTAACGGCTTTGATGGCGTTGCCACATGTGTTCATACTTCCTTATCAGTTACACATTTCTCTTTACAATATATCATCCCGCACACTTATGCTGTAGGAATAGTACACCATAACACTTGTTTCTTAAACATCTATTGCCCTCCCCACATTTACATTACTCAGAATCAATGGATGCAATTTATTCAACAATTTGACACATTTCCACATCTTTTTCTTCTCGGTGATTTTAATTGCCATCACACTGAATGGGGATGTATGGTGGATACAATCAAAGGTTCCAATTTACTTACTACTTCAACTCATCAGAATTTGTTTCTTTTAAATGACGGCTCCCCGACCCGTTTAACTCCGCCTGGATCTCCACCCAGCGCAGTAGACCTTACTTTCTGCCGCACAACTATGGCCCCTGTCACCACCTGGCATACATTATCTGATACTCACACTAGTGACCACTTCCCAATTCTCATCACATATGGTATTCACCCACCACATTCCCACTTTCAGACATCCTCCTGTATAAGTAACGTCCGATCTTATAAAAATTTCAATGTTTCTAACTATCAATCATACCTCAATTCTATCTTGCAGCAGAAACACAAGTCCCCTATTTCCTTTTCCCTCTTACTCCCTTATTTAACCCAATATTTAAACATGTTTCATCCGTGTCGACCATTAAAAGTGACGACCCACCCACAGGAATATGAACTAAAATGGTGGGACAAAGAATGTCACGATGTTATTCATAAGCGCAAACAATTATTCAAACAATATCGCCAATCAATGACGCAGCAGCATTATTTTCAATTGCGAAATCATACTGCGAAAACAAAGCTCGTCTTTAATGCAAAAAAGCGAAAAGCTTGGCAATCTTTTATTTCCCAATTAACTCCACAACTTCCAGCAACGAAATTTTGGAACGCGATCCGCATGATCACGAGAACTTTCCAATACCAAACTTCTTCTGCTTATCCGCGACAAGTTCTAGAAGATTTTTTATACACCCTTGCCCCTGTTACCGTAAATCCACTCTTTCTACCCACCTCACAGAATAATTCTTGTTCTTTTATTCCCCTTTTGAATCCAATTACATATAACGAATTACACTCTGTATTATGTACCGTCAATAGCTCATCACCAGGACCTGATGCAATTACATATCAAATGCTCAAGGCCTTACCCCCCATGTCCAAATTTATTTACTCAAATATTATAATAGTATTTTCGAGACATTACATGTACCAGCATCATGGAACGAGTTTTTCATTACACCCATTCTGAAACCAACAAAACGACCTACCGAACCTGAAAATTTCCGAGGCATAGTTCTGGGATCGTGTATACGCAAAGTCTTTTGTAAAATCCTTATGAAACGAATGGCGTGGGTATTGGAATATCACTCGCTATTACCCAAGTATCAGTTTGCCTTTCGACGGGGTAATAGTACACAAGACCCTATCATTATTTTCTTACTCGACATCTTGTTAGCAAAATGGCGGAAACAATCTATCGTGGCAGTTTTTTTGGATATTAAAGGGGCCTATGATGCAGTGTTATTGCATATCCTCTGGGAGAAATTATTTAGTGCTGGATTCCCCATCCAATTCCTTTCTATCTTAAATCAACTATTTACTAACCGCCGGTTAACTATTAAATCTCCCCAACACACAATTGATAGCCGTTATACATCACAAGGTTTACCACAGGGTTCGATACTCAGTGGAATTTTGTTTGCCCTTTACATGAAAGAGCTCGAATCTCTTGTGCTACCACACGCTCGTATTCTAGCTTACGCGGATGATTATGTTATTTATGTTATTTATGTTATTTTGATCTTTGTAGAGCCACAATATCTCGGGTTTTAAGTTTAGTCTTTCAGTGGCTAACGGCCCATGGACTTTCCCTTTCTATACCTAAATGTGCAGCGATGATCTTTACACATAAACGAACCTTTGATAAAAGCCCTATTAACTTTGACACCTATAGCATTCCCTTGGTTTCACAACACTTATATTTAGGAATATATATCGATCAAAAACTCACATGGCAAACTCATATACGACATCTTATTAGGAAATCTGATCGTTATATCACCATCCTACGAACGGTAACGAAACGTGCATGGGGTGCTGACCCCTTGTCAGCACTACAGCTATATCATGCAACCATTCGGTCCATACTTGATTATAGCGCCCACATTATTGATTTAACCTCTAAACATAGTTTATTAGCTTTGGATCGTCTCCAATTTTCCGCACTACGTATCAGTGTGGGTGCCCTCCGCACAACACCAACTAACGCTTTATTAGTAGAAACTACGGAAGAACCACTGTATATTCGCAGGATAAAACTTTCCAAAAAATTCCTACTTAAACATATTAGTAGAACGAACTCCCTTATTGTCCCTAAATTACAATTATTATATGAATATTATCAACAGCGTCCTCCTCCCAATCATCGGTATCCCGCCATATATATGGCTTATGCTGAAATCCACCATCTTACTGAGACTATACTTCGTACACCACGCGTTAATACCACTATGACATTCAAACATTCCGTCCTTCTATTATCATTGCCCCTTCTGATGCATCAAACCAAGCAATGTCTGCACCTTATCCCACATTATACGCTCATAAGAAATTTAAAAGTCCCATAACCTCACCAGATTACCACCTATTTACCGATGGGTCAAAATCAAATACTGGAGTCGGAGCAGCATTTTACGATCCACAATTACTCATTAGCTTTAAATATCCGTTACCTAATAATTTAACTATCTTTACAGCAGAATTATATGCCATATACCAAGCCCTCGTATATGTTCAACAGTTGCACTCCAAAAAAATAAATATATTCAGCGATTCTCAAAGTGTTTTACAAGCTCTGCAATCACTCGCCCCTCATACAAATACATATGTCTACTAAGTTAAGTCTCTTCTATTTCGACTTGAAACATCCGGTTTTGTTATAACGCTAATATGGATTAAAGGGCACAATCGGCACGTAGGCAACGATATGGCCGATATAGCAGCGAAAGACGCCAGTGCAGATACCGCGAATATATTACAAATCAAAATTCCGATTCCCGACTTTTTTCCACATATCAAAACTGCAGCTCAACACACATGGTGCACACAATGGCGATTATCTGCTCGTACGAAAGGCCAACATTACTATCAAATTCAACCGAGTATTCCCACACTGCCGTGGTTTGCAAATGGTACGTATACACGACGTCACATTACCAATATCATCCGACTACGTTTTAATCATGCCCTAACCCCAGTATATTTAACTCGATTTCACATTACGAACGACCCAACTTGTTCCTGCGGAGAATCTGAGGGCGATAGTGACCACTTGTTCTTTCATTGCCCCCAATATGCACATCACCAGGCCATTTTAATGCAGAAATTACTTAAAGTTCAAGTATCTTTCCCTACACGACTTTCAGTTTTGTTGCACCAACCTTCGCTTACGATTATTACTATTTTAAACGAATACCTTGATAACACTCACATAAAATTGTAATTATGATCTAGTTTTTCAGTTGTTTTTGTTCCGACATGTTTGTGAGGTGGCACTTCTATATGTTCCTGGTGATTAGATACTGCATCAAGGTTTTTATTACTTTCCGATCTTGTACAGTGTAACACGTTACTCCTATTCCACCTTACTAAGTTATTTGTGTCTCTGCTCAGTATAGAATGTAATACTTCCATGAATCTACTCATCCCCGACATAATTTTGCTTCTTTAAGTGCATCTATCTACGTGTGATTATGCTAAAATCGGGCATTAGTGATGTAACCGAGTGCTTTTGTGATATAAGTGTAATATATTAATTGTCTCGTGACTGGGAAAGAATTTGTTGAATCCCAAATAAATATCCGCAAGACAAGACAAGACAAGAATTACAGCTCTCTTTTGTAATATATTAATTGTCTCGTGACTGGGAAAGAATTTGTTGAATCCCAAATAAATATCCGCAAGACAAGACAAGACAGCTCTCTTTGAATTACAGAGCGATATAGTAGAATACAGTCATTCGGTGTTCGGCTGTTGAGCAGTGCACATGTCTCGCTCCGGTCACTGGTGCAGCGGCTTTTTTCCTGTCTGTAGATAAGTAGAGAGTTTTATGTTTGTGTTTGTATCCTAGTAATTTTTCTTTTGTGTTTGTTTCGGTGCTAGTATAGCGTAATCCCCTTTTGGAGTACTATGTCTGTAGATAGTGGCGGTGGCCCTTTAGGAAGACCTCCTGATATTGGTAAAGATGCCGTGAGTGAGGACTTACACATGGACGCTAGTAATACTGATACCCAACGAGACAGTTCTCAAGATACAATACGTGACATGGATCAGCGTCCGCACGTTCCTGTATCTACCTATTCTAACACTCATCTTGGCCCCTACATAGTATTTGTCGAATCGACCGAATCTCAAAATAAAATAGGACATGTTCACCCTATGACTCTGGGTAGGATTTTCTACGAGAGGCAAATTGGTGACGTCAAGGCCATCCATAGGAAGGGAAGAAATAGGATCCAAGTTACTTTCATGTCTAGTAGGGCTGCCAACGCCTTTCTTTCTCATCCCATTCTTAAAGAAAAGAAATTGACAGCTTTTATTCCGTCCTCGAATATTCAGCGAGTAGGGGTAAAACGAGAAGTAGACAGTACTCTTTCCGAATCCGACATTCTCACCTATTTAGACTCACCATATCCTGTAGTGAAAGTACAACGTCTAAATAGACGTTCATCCAAAGAAGGAAAACTGAATATATTAGTAGATATAAAAGAAGAATTCTGGACCAGCGCTGCGAGAGAAGAATTCTGGACCAGCGGCAGCCACTGCGCATGCCCGTGCGCTTCCTCTCCCCCTGAAGGGGCCTCTCACTTGCCAAGGCGTGTGTGGAATGTTAACTACACATACTGCAAGGTCTTTATGTGAGAGGTAATTAATTCTTGAAAGGTGTGGGGCAAGGTGCTGTGACTGGATTTGCTGGAGTAGCTTTCACTGGCTAAGGGGGTCAACCACATGTAGAATGAGGACAACACACTCAGAGGTCTTTATGTAAGAGGTAATTAATTTTCTTGAAAGGTTACTCTTGTGGGCAAGGTACAGTAACTATGTGGCAACTGGATTTGCTTTAATAGGTCACTTGCTGGTGAAAGCTGAACAGGATGTTAGTTTATGTAAAAAAAATGATCCCTCACTCCTCTCTTACTGTGGGTGAGGGGGAAACACTAAGGAGTGCTACAGTGCAGCTGTTACTAGGCAAGATCCGCTTTCTAACTTGTTGAAGGTTATCTCTGTCACGAACAGGATGTTTATTGTAGGTTGTAATTTAGAGTGAAGGTGAACTAGTGTCAAGTCCAGCCTACTGGTGAGGAGTGAAGGTGGTGGCAAGGAGTATTTAAGGAGTAGAGCGCAACATGAAAACTATCATCTAGTTGGAAGAGTTCTCTACTACTACTACTTTTCTTTCCTCTTCAGTAAGTGTAAGTTTATTTAGTTTGTTAATTTTAAAAAGATATAGCAGCTTCAACAGAATGGATATGTTAATGAAATTAAACAAAATTGCAAAGGCACCACAATTTCATAATAGAAAGTTAAGTGAGTTGCAACTTAACCATCCATTTAAGGTTAAAGCGCTGAGAGCGGTAGAAACAAGATTTGGGAGGAAAATAATCGTTGATATAGAAGGGGAAGATGAGGAGACTGTGAGTGTTTTCCTGCCGGCGCAATTCTCAAAACTTACAGCAGAAGAAATAGAAGAAATAAATTCTTTAAAAAACAACTTGAAAATGATGTACAGAGGCATGGAGAGGGGCTACCATCAAGTGTGCTTCCTACAGTAGAATGTCATCAGTTACGACATCTATTTTAACTAAGTAAGTATGCAGAGAGTATTTTCGTTCTTAATGTAACTTTTTTTGCCGTATTCGCATAATTGTTTTGTTAATTGGAAATGGTATGTGGTGTTTCTTTTCAGGTCCGAGGTGGTAATATGATGAAGTGGAAGAAAGTTGAGATTAAACCAGGAACTGAACATCAAGCATATCCAAGCATACAGAGTCGTCGTCTGCAAGTACATCGAGAGGAGGATGTGGTCGCTACTTCACAGCCTGTTGAAGATGAAGCGGGACAACTGAGCGCACAACAAGAACAAGAAGTGAGTGCTAATTGTATTGAACTATGGAACAGAGGGGGTCCTCTTTTTAATTATACAGTATATGTGACGAACCTGAGTAAAGATTACGAAAGCCAGCAGGAAGTGACAGCTGCTGTAGTGCGATTTCTTTTGAGTGAACTTTCAAGTAATGAACATCTTTTACTATTTCTTGGGTATAATACATTCGAAGAAATTTATAAAATTGAATTTTCCTTTTCTTCACAAGATTGCAATAAAATTTCCTATTACCGTAATACATTGTTAGGGAAGCTTCAGGACGAGTTTCCAAGCGAAGCTGTACACTGTTCACGCGATGCAGAAGGTAGTGACCTAGCACGATGGTTATACTGTGTAATGACGGATTGTACATTCTTGATAAGTCGTTGCTACAGCAACTGCTGGACTTGTCTTGAGATTGCTGAAAAATTTAGCACCAAATCGTAATTTTTTTGTAGTCATGGAGTATCCTTCGAGCAAACGTAGAAAACTATACATTAATTTACAGACAGATGAAGATGCGGGAAGAATGCAAACTCATTTTGATAGAGCGTTTGAACGCATTCGCGAGTTTATGAGGGAGGTAAATGGATCAATACTAATTTCATATCGGTTCGAACCTAGCGACGAGCGAGAAGAAGCTCAGTTCAAGCTGATTGAAAATCTTAACGAGCTAGAGGAAATGCGTAATCAGATGTTAGAAATTTATTTTCACGATCGCGCTGTTAATGGACTAACTTTTCAGATAGAAGATTTGTCTGCTTTCCAGTGTAAACAAATCGAGGAAGCTTTTCGGCGCAGAGTGTACACACTAGCGGTGGTAAATGTTAACAATGATTTCTTACTCCCCGAAGAGTTCCTAGATAAATCTTACGTGTGGTTTAATAAATACGTGAAGGAAGCACTCAAGACACAGGCATTAAAAGTAAATACCGTTCTCTGCACACAACATGTCCTTCACGATAAAATCGATAACAATTATTTTCATTCAAGGAACGCTGAAATTACTGAAGGTACTAATTTAAGAGAATGGTACAACGAACATGTAACGAAACCGATTCTGAAAAAAATATCAGAGTTCGAGGCTCGTGATTCGGGATGGTCTCTGCTACGAATTCGCGAATTGCGGATAAACATTAATAAAAATGTAGGTTTTCACGTGGGCAAGTCGCCAACTAGTCTAACGTTGCCTACAGCAATTCGAAACAATAAAGCAGTTATTAATCTGCGGAACACACGAGATGCTTGCTTTGCGTGGAGTGTAGTTGCTGGCTTAGTTCCAGCTAAACATCATGTAGATCGCATTTCTTCTTATCCACATTATAATGCAATTTTAAATTTAAAAGACATACCAATCCCGATGGAAATGAGATACATGAGAAAATTTGAAGATCAAAACGAAATCTCCGTGAATGTATTCGGAGCGCAGTATGACGAGAACAACTGGGTGTGCATAGGACAGAATGATGACAAAAAAGAGTTTACTCTTGTACCTTTGTACATTTCACATAAAACGTGTGAAAAGATCGTAGATCTTCTAATGCTTCAGATTGGCGACAGTGAGAAGTATCACTTTTGTTTGATTAAGAATCTTCCACGTCTTGTGCGCTCATCTCTTACAAAGAACCATAATAGAATTTATATTTGCAGACGGTGTTTGTCTTACTTTTCTAATAAGGAAAAATTAGCTTTGCATACTAATAACTGTATACAATTTCCGGTGGGCAAAAGTATAATGCCTTCGGATAGCGAACGGTTAGTGTACTTTACCGAGTATAAGGTTAAAGAGCCAGTGCCTTTTATTGTGTATGCTGACACAGAATGCATACTGAAACCTGTGTCTACATGTTTTCCAAGTGATAACACCTCACATTCAACTCCAATTCACGAACATGTGCCATACAGCGTAGCATATTATTTACACTGTAGTTTTGACAGAGATTTGTGCTCTTTCAAACTCTATCGAGGTAGTGATTGTGTAAAATGGTTCGTAGATGAGATGAATAACTTGGTGGACACGCTTGCGCCCTATTATTTTGATACGAAACCAATGTTAGCATTAACTGTTGAGCAAGAAAATGAATTTATTTCGTGTACATTATGTCACATATGTGAGAAGGAAATTGCAGATAATGAAATTAAAGTTCGCGATCATTGTCATTTAACGGGTGTTTACAGGGGATCAGCACATCAATTGTGTAACTTACAGTATCGTAAAATTTATATCTTGCCGGTAGCATTCCATAATTTGACAGCCTATGATGGACATTTCATAATTAGAGAACTGCATAGGAAGGGAGGGGATGTTGTGACAAATCTCAGAACGAACATTAAACTATTAGCAGTGAACATGGAACGATACAAAGGATTTACAAACTTTATACGTTATAACCAAAGACAGTGTGTTGAACTAAGATTTATAGACACTTACAACTTTATTCCTTTTTCGCTGGACAAAATGTCCCTATTACTTAGTGACGAGTCAAAGCATGTGACGAGACGGTATTTCACCGATGATTTACAGTTTAAACTCGCTTCTCGGAAAGGGATATTTCCATACGAATATGTTACTAGTATGGAGGTGTTAGACGACACTAGTTTACCGTCAAGGAGTTCATTCTTTAGCTCTTTAAAGGGTGAAACTCTTTCGGAAGAAAACTACGCGTTTGCTCAGCTTATTTGGAATAAGTTTAACTGTAAATCGTTGGGTGAATATTCTGATCTTTACTTGAAAATCGATACTTTACTCTTGGCCGATGTATTTGAAAACTTTAGATTGAGTGGAAAAGAGACATATGGTATTGATGCCGCTCATTTCTACACGGTACCGTCTATGGCATGGAGTGCTATGAAGAAAATAACAGCTGTCCAGCTAGAATTACTTCAAGATATCGACATGCTGCTGTTTTTCGAACGCTCCATACGCGGTGGTAATGTGCAATGCGTTACGCGGCATGCAGTAGCAAATAACAAGTACATGTTAACATACGATGAGTCCAAACCGGAATCATACATAATGTACTTTGACGTGAACAATTTGTATGGATTCGCTATGCAACAGTTTCTTCCAACGGGCGGCTTTCAATGGGTCGAAAACGTTGAGAATTTAGACATTATGAATGTAGGAGATGAAGCAGATGTTGGGTTTATGGTAGAAGTTGATTTAATCTACCCGCCAGAACTTCATGATAAACATGCCGATTATCCATTGTGTCCTGAAAAATCTACGAAACTAATGAGCACTCTTTACAACAAGGAACGGTATGTTCTTCATTATAGGCTATTAAAACAGTGTGTAGAATTAGGTATGAAAGTTGCTCACATTTACAGAGCGATTCAGTTTAATCAGAGCGCATGGTTAAAATGCTACATTGATTTGAACACAGAGAAACGAAAGTTAGCAAAAAATGAGTTCGAGAAAAGTTTCTATAAATTAATGAATAACGCAATTTTTGGTCGTTCATTAATGAACGTAAGGAAGCTGCGCGACGTCAGATGGGTCACACAGTGGAAGGGTCGTTCTGGTGCAGGTACGTTGATCTCAAGAGCAAACTTCAAACGTCGTATTATAGTAGACGAACAGTGTATGGTTATCGAAATGAAGAAACTTCAAATTCATCACAATCAACCGGTTTACCTCGGTGCTACAATTTTAGATTTGTCAAAAATGAAAATGAACGATTTTCACTACAACGTTATTTTGAGAAACACAGAATCAAACTCACAACTACTATACACTGACACCGACAGTTGGATATACATTTTTTCATTTGATATATATGAGTTTATGAAGGAAAATTCAGTTTTGTTTGATACAGGAAATTATGATGAAAATAATCCTTTCCAAATTGAAAGAAAAAATTCAGGTGAAATAGGTTTGATGAAGGATGAAAACGGTGGAAGTATTGTTGAAGAATTTGTAGGTTTGCGACCAAAGATGTAAGCTATTAAGTTGTGTGAAAAAGAGAAACCTACATGTAAAGCTAAGGGTGTCAAAAAAAATGTTGTCGATCACCTTACAATTGATCAGTATAGACGTTGTCTGTATGAAGGTGAACAAGTGACCAAACTACAAGTGTGCATTACTTCCAATTCTCATTCTGTGATCACGGTTCGTCAATACAAACTAGCACTCACAGCTAATGATGACAAAAGGCACATCACAGATAACAAAATTAATACATTACCATTTGGACATTACAGTCTTGCAGAGAAAAGAAGTATAACTAATGTATAGCTATCTTGCAAAGTAGGTTTGCTTTTTTGTGAGCACCTCCTCCACTTTGTCATCAGTTTACCCTTCTGTATGTAAAATAATGTAATTTTCTCTGAAGGTGAATATTAAGTAATAAGAGGAGAAGCTCCTGTGATTACTTTAATCATTTTTATTTTAGAAACTTTTGTTTCATTCTGTAATTAATTAAAGAAAAAATGTAATCTTATAGAATTTCAAACTAGATAAACATTTCACTCGCTGTTTCTTTTATTCAATGTATTGTACTGTATTTATACTTTTAAAGTACATTGCATACTATTATATTTATTTAATTATGAAAAAAAAGAATCTTATAGAATTTCACTCGCTGTTTAAGTACATTGTATACTATTGTACTAACTAGTATTGTACTGTAAGTTAATTTTCTATCATTTATATATTAAAGTGCATTGTAAACCTTTATTTAATCTTTTTTCTTTTTCGAAAAAAATAAAAACTCTACACTAGATGATCAAAAAGTTGATTTTCTTTCAAACTATCCTGCGCAGCCTCTCCTTTTATTCCTTGTACTCTAACTAAAGTAGGAGTAGGAGAATAAAAAAAAGAGAACATATTTATTTTTTACAATCAAATTTATTGAATAGGAAACTACAAAGGATTTTCAAAATATAAACTTTTGATTGAATTTGTAACTGCAACCACGAGGAGAGATCTGCAGAGACTGAATCTTCGACCGCCACCAGAGGAGAGTCCTGCAGAGGGGGGGGAAAGAAAGAAAAATTAGTTGATAGCAGCATAAAACAGAAAAAGGAAGCAAGAAAAAAAGGAAACTAATTTTTTCTTTACCTTAATAATTGATGAAATAGTAACTAATATCAAGCTCAGACGTTGTTGTTGTTGTTGATGCCACTATGAGGAGACACCTGCAGAGGAGAAAAAATAAATAAATTAGTTAGAAGCAGAATAAAACCGAAAAAACAAGCAAGGAAAAAAGGATGGAATTATATCTATTTTTTTCACCTTAATAATTGATGTATTAGTAGCTGATATCAATCTCAGACGATGTCGTTGTTGTTAGCTCCTGAATCCTGACAAGCCTGGTGTAAGTTCGCCTTCAGATGATCTGGTAGATACTGCCAGAGCGCACTTAACTGATGTTGTTCGTAAATAGATAATATGTTTTCAGGGAAGAAAGCCCACTCAAATTTATTGAATCTGCTCACACCTTCTTTCTTAAATTTGTTTATCACTGAACACACTATTCTCATCACACCATCTGACGATTTTAGCCAACTATGAACTGCGTGAACGTTGAACATAGCACAGCTGCCTGAATGTCTTGCAACATGTGGTAAATGGCGCGGACAGTCAACAGGGAAACACTCGTTACGCATTGTTCTTAAATCAGGTACACCTTCTATAGTGTTCAAGTCAATTATGCATGTACGAGGATACTCTCGCAGTGCTAATAGACGTAACTCATTAACACAGTTGCACACAACCAGATATTGGTATTGTTGTTCACTGAGAAGATTGAAAAACGACGTAAGCGTGAAATCTAAATTAGGTACACTCATACCTAATAGAGCAGTAGATAACACATTTGTAGACGAATCTATATTACAACAGGCTATCTCGTAACCTCCAGTAGGTAACCTCTGAATGTCAACTATCACTCCTCTGGGTTTTGCACTCATGGTGTGCTTGATATCGAAGAACTGAAGCAGAGAATCTTCACTCTCTCGTTTATATACACTATTAGAAAGAAAAAGGAAGAAAAACTCGCGCAAGATTATTGGAAGAAAAATACTTCATTCGTTAGTGGTTTATAATTTATTATGCGATCACGAATAATAATGCAATGCAGAGTAGTAATGGCTGGAATAGGTTCGTTTGTTTCAATTTCAACGCGAACATCTACAGAGGAAGATTTTATGGATTCAACCTGTTCCATGCAATTAACAACAACAATAGGACAATGCGAGTGAAATTCACTTCGTGATATGTTCGGTTCGGAACGATTATCATCAAGCTTATAGTACGCATTACGAAACTTGATGAACATATCATACAATTCACTGTAGTCGCCATTGTTAAAATTAGCTACAGCCTTTTCATAGGGATAAAAGTTTGAATTTAAGAATACGCCAACGGATCGAATATTACAGTGATCGAACAGAGAAGAAGAAACATTAATTTTCTAACGATCGGTTTGGAAAGAAAGCATAAAAACTCTCGGTTTTTCTATTTGTGACGTAGTCATAACAGTCCAATTAATTTTCGTTGAATTTGGAATAGTAGGTAACTCGTGATAACTCCACGATCGAAATGCTACAGGAATAGAAGGATTTTTTTGGATTAACTTTATGCGTTTCACTTCTTCCTCGTCGGACAGTATTAGAGTTGGTAGCTTTATATACATTTTTCGTACTTTGACCTTAGCTGTATCTTCCGCGTTGGCTGAAAACAGTGCACATTTGTCATCTCTAGAACGAATAAAGATAAATTCAAGTTTACAGTTTATGAATGGTTTCCTGTAGTCTTCAAATAATCCGCAAAGAAGACTCAGTGGGATAATTGCATGGAACAGCTTTGTAGTTGCGTGGGCAATATTAGCTTCGTTTGGTGGTGTAGAAATTTTTGGAAAATAGCCAGCATTTTGCAGCGCTAACATTTCATTTTTAGAATAAGAGGCGAAAGTTTTTATAGCACTAGTCGTGCCTACACGTCGTGTTCTTTCAATCTCTTTCCCATTCAATTCAATACGCATTTCATCGAAGAGATTTGCTGCAAAGTTTTGATCGGGAGCGGCTGTAGCTGAAGGTGTATTATCTGCGCTTGATCTAACTATTTCACCTTCGATGTGAACATCAGCTTCAGAGGGTAAAAAGATATGTTCTTGGTTGTGTACAGGAACTCGAATTTCATCGTTGTTTTCATATTTCGTGCCAGCATATGGATGATAGCTCCTTACTTCCCGCCTGGCAACTCTGTTGTCAAATATAACTTTGTCCGTTACGTTGAACATATTTCTCCTTGATGTTAGCGTGATTGTACACAAAAAGAGACTAAAGTAGTTTTTGGTAGAGAATTAGAATTTATATGCTTTATCCTGGGGGGCAGTCGGTAGCATTGTAAAGTGATTTCACACGAAAAGAGAGTAATTTTACCTTGATTACGCACACGAAAAGAGAGTAAAGTAGTTTCTGTAGGAGAAATAGAACTTATACTAGTCGGTAGCCTAGCGATTGTAAAAAGTCTTTATTGTTTGTGGTTAATTTTTTTCTTGTCGCGTACACGATGAGATTGTTTTTTTAGCTTTACTCTATATTTTACTACTCTAGCTGCTTCCTCTTTTAATCTTCGGTTTTTTGACTGGTTGTTGTAAATTACTGCCATGATGTTGTTGTTCAACTGTTCCGTACTCCAATGATAGTACATAAGTGTACGCTTTATGTTATATATGATTACTGTATTTTTACTGGACGAATAATTAACTCTACTGTTACATCCTCATTTTGTAAGTCGATTGGGTTTTCGAACTGATCTTCGAGTACGACGGATATATGTTGAATAACACTAGTGTTTACCAGTAAGAAGCTTATAGTTGACGGTTGAACTACGATAGGATAGCCTGCTGGAACAAGCGGTTTAAAATTGTATAACGAATGTGTTTGTTTACCGTTGAGGTAGGAACCGGAACCTAACACGAGATTACAACATACACGAATCGAGTTCACGTTATTAATTTTAATAATCTCCCCTGAAATATGTAATTTATTAGCATCATATTTTCGACGTGAAAATCCTAACAAATCAGCAATTGAATCGGAAACATCAAAGTCTACGTCTAGGTTGGAGGACATTTTACAGCGAAGATAGGTCTTTTCGTAAGTAATAGTAATAAGTTTACTATCTCCATCTAGAGGGTCATTCTCCTCTTCGAGAATAGGAAAGTTGTTAATTATTGCTTCTTGAACTAGAGCTCCTATTTCCGAAAAAGTGTAACTACCTTCCGGTAATGTGAGTACAGTTGTTTTGTCTCCCTTCATTTTAATACCAATCTGGTTATTTGTGCTATTAACGATTACGTTACCTATTTCATTCAGCTGTGATTCATGGTTAGCATATTTCTCATATACATTTAACAGATAACCTAAGCTAGTACCAACACTGTTCGGTACATTGAAATCAATGTCAAACGGAGAATGCATAGTAGGTTTGTTGTTAATAGTCGAGATAAAAAAACTAAGTTTTGGAGTGTACTCCCGCAGAAATAGTTTCACATTTTTAATAGTTAGCAAACTTTCTATTTTTGCAACAAGATCTTCGAATTCATAAATGCCTTCTGCTACACTCAAAAGAATTTTTTTACCATTCAAATATATAGCAAACTTATTATTTTTACTAGTGACATTTCGAATACTATTAGATGTTAATAGTGCGGCAAGGCCTATTTCATAGAAAGAAGCTCTATTCAAATAAATCGGTGTTTCTAATACTACATCAATCTTCGAGCCTCTACCCTCGAGTGTAATCCGTCTTTCATACGGCATCGTGCACACTGAACACAAATACTAAGGTCTTGCTTTATTTATACAGTACAAAAATAGTAAACACAGATGACCACAAATTGATGAATTAAAAGTTTGATAAGAATGAAAATTATATCGAATGTAACAGTTTCTTAAATATTCTAATACCTCTTTAGGGGGACGTAAATTACCAAAACTATCGAAGTAGTAGACATACGCAGCTCGTTTACTGAACGCAACCCAGTGCGAACCAGATTTACTTATCGGATCTAAATTCAAAATACAACTCTCATTTTTACGAGAAATTTTCGGTAACGTATCTCGCATAAACACACCTCTGAAGTAGGGAATTTTTAAACGATATGCGTAACGATATAGATCTATGTTAGTTAATGCTCTATTCGGCAGACCTTCCATTATCTTTTGTATGCTGGAGGATTTAAGTAAATGCCCTTTCCTTTGTTTCGAGTAGAAAGCCCTTTCCCACGCATCGCTTCTAGCATTCGATTGTGGCGCTTCATTTCTTTTAATTCTTCCTGTGCGGCTTTCGCCTTGTTTACAGCCGATGCTATGCCCGCAGCTCCACTTGCTAGACCGCCCAAGCCCGACAAGGCTGCAAATATCGGAAGGAGTTGAAGAAAACCACCTTTCTTTTTTTACAGCATGTTGTCTTTTTTTCGGTTTTACTCGTTCTCTTCGATGATTTGATTTTCTTCTTCGTGTATCGCCACCTACTTTAGTTTTCGCTTTCATAATACCCGTAACTGCTAGTGCAGCTGCTCTTTCTCCTAATGATGCGTCCTGAGAGTTTACACGAGACCAAGCCTTAGAGGCTATGATTTCATCTGCTTCTTTCCTTCTGTTCTGGTCTTTGTATGTAGCGTAAGCGATATCGTGTTCTTTACATGCCTTATCTAATAGATTTATTCCTTGATCACCACGCTTAAGTCGTTTTTCTAACTTTGTCCCAGGTCCACAGAATTCATAACCTGGTATGTGCAATTCTACTGGTAAATTATCTATAGCTTTATTAAGAACTTTGCCTATTATTCCTCCTTTCCCTACTCGTTTACATGGAGCTGCTACAACGTTGCGTCTTCGACGCAGCATACTCAAATAAGAGCTCCTGCTATCAAGTGTGTTATTATATACGAATTACATTTTTACACGATGTGCAACTGTTGAGTACTAAAAACGTATGTAAGTTTATTTTTATTTCTTTTTTTTGAAAGGTAGAAAGATATATATATATAAGAGAGATATTTTTCTGCTCTCCTCATTTTACAGCGACATGGCATACATTCCTCGTCCGTTAAATTTAAAATCTGAGGTAGATCGGATAAGGACTTTCGCTAGATGGCGTGTACCGTGGATAGACCCCGTAGGTTTAGCTAAAGCTGGATTTTACTTCACGGGATACCTAGACGCAGTTAAATGTATTTTTTGCGGAATCGAATTATTTTCGTGGGATAAAGATAATGATCCGTTAACAGAACATAGAAAATGGTCACCTTCTTGTAGGTATATGAGGGGTTGTGAAGTTGGCAACATATTATTAGATCACTATAACAGGACAGCTCTTCCAGCACTTCTTAATACTACGTGTAGTGTGATGCACGAACCATTTTGGAACTAGATAAGTAAAACAGAAGGTAAAAAAGTTCGTGTTTATTTAGTAATCAACAATAACTTTGAGAAAAAAGAAATCCACTGTGCACTCGATTGTTGAAAATTATTATCATCAAAAGAAAGTGATGGTAAAGACAATAAAACAATCGATATCTTTACCTGTTGCAAATCTGAACGACACAAAACGTTCAGTAAGGAAGAAAAATAAACATAGTAAACTGTTGCCGGACACAATACGCGGTCTCATATGCGGACCATCGAATGTAGGGAAGACTAATGTAATGATTAATTTGTTATTGCAACCGAACGGGTTACGTTTTGAGAATGTGTATGTTTACTCAAATTCATTGTCGCAGAAGAAATATATTGCGCTAGAGAAGCTTTTAAAATCTATTAAAGAAATAAAATGTGAGTTTTACTCTGATCGTGAGCAAGTAATACCGCCAGAAAAAGCTCAAAGAAATTCCGTTTTTATTTTTGACGATGTAGCAAGCGACAAACAGCAGCACATGAAAGACTACTTTAGTAGAGGTCGACACCATACTGTGGATGTTTTTTACTTATGTCAGACCTATTCCTGCAATCCCAAACAACTTATTAGAGACAACGCTAATTTCATTATTCTGTTTAAACAAGATGCAAGAAATCTTCGGCATGTCTACGACGATCACGTGAACACCGATATGAGTTACAACCAGTTCACTGATTTATGTTATCGTTGTTGGTCGCAGTCGAAATTCAGCTTTCTCGTTATCGATAAGGATAGCGAAATAAGCAAAGGTCGATATCGAAATGGATTCGATATATTTTATGTGATATAAATACGACAGTGTATACATTAACGAACTCATTTTCGAATTGTTGAGTAGAGAAAGAACATCACGATGGCATCAAACAACAGAACCAGTAACGTGTATGTAACGCGACCATCATCACGTCATGATATTGCTACTAAATCATATGTAGATAAAAAAATGATGGTTAATACAAATTACGTAACATCAACATCTGACGGAAACTTAAGTATTCATGGTAAACGTTTAAAGAACGTCGGCAATCCTATAAATATGGAGGATGCTTGTAATAAAAATTATGTGTTAAAAACCGTTAAGGACAGTATTAATAAAGAAGAAATACAACGTGACATTTTAGATCTTAAAAATGAAATACATGACATATGTGAACTAGAAGAGGATGCACTTGATTTTAAGAACAAAAGGCTGAAAGGAATAGCTCCAGCGATGAATGGAAACGAAGCAGTTTCGCTTGACACAATGCGTACGCACACTAACCATGTGCAGAGAAATTTAGAGAAACGAGTTAACGACGTTTCTGCACGCATAGAATATGTTAATTCCCTTTTACGTGATATTGTGGATGATCACCTTCCTGTAACTGACAATAACCTCAACATGAACAACAAGAGAATATCGGGTGTGGCAGATCCTGAAGAGGAACAAGATGCAATTTCGCTTTTATTTTTAGAAAAGCATACAAAAGGTAGACTACTACAACTGAATGACGATGGATCGATAGATATGCAAAATAAACGAGTAACAAACATCGGCAAACCTATTCATTCGACTGATGCGATTAATAAAGCATACCTGGAAAAACATTCAGCAGCGCGTGAAGAACTCGAAAAACTGAAGAATGAAATAAGCAATCAACAGAAACTAAACGTTGATGTGGGTGGTACTTTGAGTATGGTAAATAAGCGAATTACTAACGTACATAATCCGTTAAATGAGAAAGATGTTGCAAATAAAATCTTTGTAGAACAGTATGCAGCTGCGCGGAGAGAAGTTGACGAGTTAAAACTTGTCATATCTAAACTTCAGAAAAATTCTCTACCAGTAGAATCTAACGGAGAATTAAATATGAAGAACAAACGAATTACAAATGTTGATTCACCTATCCACGAGCAAGATGTTGTTAACAAACAGTATTTAGAAACGTTTGCTACTGCAAAAGAAGAGTTTGAAGTGATGAAAAAGGAACTGCACAAAAAACCAAGAAAAGCTCTTTTTCAAATTAACAGTCTACCGTCAAATCAGTCACCAATATATATGCTACAAAACTGTCGTCTTATGTATAAGCTTCCCTACACGGGTACACTTACACCGTTAACAGGTTCACGTGGTTCTCTGGTATATGCGATGATTAATCACGTGAACAATCCAATCGAATTAGAAGTAGGTACACCAATTGCTGTAAAGGAAGGTGATGAAATTCAATTCCGCCTAAAAGATCCAGAACAATGGAATACTAACGATCTTCCGCTCCATATACTCTTTGAATATACTATATGAGTAAAACAATAGACGTTACACTTCAGTTTAAAAAATGCAGGCGAACATAGTGGAAAAAAGTCGTGTAAAGGATAAACTAGCAAAATTAAGAAAAGATGTAAAAAAAAATATAACTCTCTTAAAGCAGTTATGGCTTTAAACCAACTAAAGTTAGAAGAAACATTTAAACCAATAACTGCACCATTAAATAAACTACAGCAGCTTACAGTTAACTCGAATGGATTAAATGCAAAGAAAAATCGAAAATTAAATAGTTATATAAGTGATGAAGAAGAAGAAGAATCAGAAGAAGAAGAAACTCTGGACAGAAAGGTTACAACTCTCCTGCAAAATTATCTTAACCCACAATTGAGACACAAAGTTGATAGAATATTCGGGGTTCGAGTAGTTCATGGAGAACACTATTTAGGGAGTAAAAAAGTACTGTTTCGCGATAACAATCTTATAATTGACAATTTTAACTATCCTTTAACTGAAGGTCTCCTTGAATTAATATTTCAGAAAGATCCGGACGCACAGTTGTATGATGATAAGGATCTGTCAGCTTACAGTCATATATTAAATTACACTAACGTGCACAGGAAACAGTATGACGCAGGCAAGCCAATGAGAGGCACGAAATCGCTCAAATTTCAAAAAATTATCAAGCCATTAGTAGAAGATGCAAAAGTGAAAAAAGGAAGGAGCACACCAAAATTTGTAAGTGTACACAAATACAAACGTACAGGAAGAGGATCAAAAGTAGCCAAGTGGAAAAATGAACAAAGAAAGAAGATCGAATTAGTTCATTGGAATGATCCAAACAGTCTAGTGGTGAGACTGAAAAAGTTAATAGCATCTAGAAGTGCTGGTCATTCGTCACACGAAAACGAAATCTTGTCAATCGAAGAAGAACTTCGAAAGTCGAGGTACATCGAATAAATGAACACTGCGCGGTGGGACGAACTTCCGTTCGCAAATATATTTAAAGTGGTTAGATTCTCAAAGGATATTTCAGTAATCTATGAAATTAGATGTGAAGACAGAAGAAGCAACTGGCAACAACTGGCTATAGATCGACTGCGATTCAAGAAACGAATAGACGACACAGAACGAATTCTTTTACCTATACTTTATGAACAATATCAGAGAAGAAATAGCGAAAGAACTCCACGCTCCAGTGCGAAAGAATTTTGAAAGACGGAGCGTTATTAGCCTCGGAAGAGATGATTTACATCAAGCGGATCTTGTTGATATGTCTCTGTTTTCGAAAGTTAATAGTGGATATAAATACATGTTAACTGTTATTGATGTTTATTCAAAGTATGCGTGGGCAGTTCCACTTAAAACAAAAACAGGAAACGAAGTAGTGGAGAATATGGAACGCATCTATTCAAAATGTAAACGCTATCCAAAACATCTGCAAACTGACAGGGGAAAATAATTTTATAATAAGATTTTTCAACAGTGGATTACAATAAGAAAAATTAAGCACTATTCGACAGGGAGCAGCTTGAAGGCAAGCGTAGTTGAACGCTTCAATCGAACACTGAAGCAGTGGATGTGGAGGAAATTCTCGGCGTGTGGATCATACCACTGGCTTCGCATGCTACCAAAACTATTAGATGAATATAATAATCGAAAACATCGTACGATTGGTATGAAACCTATAGACGTCACAAATAATCTACAACAACTTGCTACTGTGTACAAATTACGGGAAATGAAGAAAAAGAAGTCACCTTATCCACCAAAATTTAAAGTGGGTGACACAGTACGAATAAGTAAAATTAAGCGATATTTTACAAAGGGCTATACTCCTAATTGGAGTAATGAATTATTTACTGTAAGAAAAGTAAAAGAAACATCACCGAGAACTTACTTGCTTCACGACTATCAAAATAAACCAATATTTGGTGCGTTCTATGAACAAGAACTGCAGAAGACAAAACATCCTAAAATATACCTCATTGATAAAATTTTAAGAAGAAAGAACAACAAGGTTTTCGTATCGTGGCTAGGATTCGACGCCACGCATAATTCATGGATTCCGAAGGAATATGTATTCTAAAAAAATCAATAGTAAGTACGTTAGTATAATATATTTTTAATTTTTTACTCTAATGTCTGATAGATTTACCATCTTATAGTGTCCTCTCTCTATTGTTGCAGACTTCCCTTGCTCAAGAAACTGTGCTGTTTGTTTTGTTGATGCCAACGTTGGACATTACCTCAAGCAAGAAGATATTTTCACCTCAACTCTGCATAATTAATTCGAAACATTTGTGTAACATGTATCTTAATAAATTATAATAAACAAAATTTAACTAAAGATAACCTCTTATAATTTTTTAATAAAAAATTAAACTCCATTCTTTTTCCTACTCCTTTACGTATCTGTGTTAGTGTGACGTAAAATAAATCTCTTTAATTAGTTTATCTTCCTAAGAGCAGAAAAAAAACGAAAGCAAGAAAAATATTTTTTTACACTCACCTATATCGGTTCAAATAAATTTAATTCTTCTTGTCTTACAGGCTCTTCTACTTGTTGTTCATCTACTATATTAAAGAAAAAGATAATGTAAAATTAAAATCTTTCGCAATCCTACAGTAAACGAATTTCTTAAAATTAAAAAAAGTTGAAACTCACCAATAACATCTTCGTTACTTTCTTCTATCATCGCTCGTAGCTCTGCTAATAACGCGCAGCAGAGAAAGTAATTAAATTTGTGAATTAAAAATAGGTGGAAATAAGGGCTATTGCGCCGTGATATAATGTCGGAGTACACACTAATAAAGAGCAGAAACTCTTCTTTAGTGAACTCCCTCATTCTATTCACAATAGCGCGTTCAAACGCACCCTCTACTTCTACAATATTATTTGATTCACATTCTTCTTTTAGTTTAATTACATCCCGCAGCGCTACTATTTTTTCTAAAAGGCTACGTTGTACTGCTGACATTTCGAAACTTTAACGTAGCTACAGCAAGCGATTCGCAGTATATATACCCGTTCTAACGGCGATATATAATTTGAAAAAACAAAACTAGTTTCAAAAAACCTGCCTGGATACAACATCTGCTAGTAAGCTGCGTGGTGACCCGGACTTAAGTTTACGCATCCCTTTTTGTAGGCTTGACGAAACCGTGGTCAAAGCACGCCCATGACCAGCAATGACCGCGAAAGAAGTAAGGCGTTAACCGGTTTATGCGAAAGCTGCTTGCAGGAAACATCCGGGATAGATATACACTACAAAGGAATGTTCTGCTTCAAACATATGTCTACAAAATAATAATTTTACACACAATAAAGTCGCGTCTGGTAATATAATGTGAGATTATCTTACACCTAGCATTAAATTTTTTATATAAAGCAAGTGAATTCGCTCACATCTATATGAGTACAAGTTCGATCCTCCTCGTTGGCAATCATAAAATTATTCTCTCTAGTTCGCTATTTTCACACTAGGCAACTGCTAAGAGAAGTATACCTTAAAGCTAACTGGAGTATACGCCATGTCAGTGTGACGTAACGTAAACTGTTGCACACTATTTAAAAAAGTGTGTGAATAAATATTAAGGTATTGTCCTTGTTGGCAACAGTGTGTGCGTGTCATCAGTCATGGAGCGACAAGTAAAGAATGAGTTTGGTGAGAAGAGAAACCGTAACATCCAGTGTAAATGTGATCTTTGTACACCAAATATTAAACCTGATCCTTTACGTACAATATATTTCTCACTAGTAAGTGAGGCTATTACATCATACTATACACATGGCAGTTTACTTCGAATGCCACAACATCTAATTCGCTATTTACCATCTGGGTTTCTCTCAACATATGCCGCTAAAGATTTAGATGAAGCATGGGAGAAACTACCCTACTATGTAAAAGCAAAACTGGAAATAGCAGTCTGCAGCCCATGTGTCAGACATTATTGCTACAGAGGACAGGACGAAGTTGATGGTTTTGACGGACCGAATCCAATGATTAAAGACTGTGAAGCATGTAAGAAAGAATTTAATCATGTATTTTGAACTAACAGGTAAATAAAACAGTGTGATGTTCCACTTATTATTCGAGTTGCTTGAATAATTCATCCTAACATATATATGCATACACATATTTTGTTTTGTTTTTTTTGTTTTTACACCAACCAAATGCTATAACCTTGAATCCTTTACCAGATTTTATTTTTTCTATCATCAAATCAGCAACCTGTGTAGGTGTGACAAATTATAGCTTTCACTCACACACTGTCTCAATTCAGAGGTTGATTAAGAAATAATTCGTAATATTTTATTTTAAAAGAAACCATGCTTTACAGTTTTTCAACCAATATTTCGGCTACGTGGCAGCACGTTCTTTTGTTTTGTAAAAACACTGTCGTGTTTGATGTCTTTCTTCACTGAAGTTCTTTGCTGTTGTTCTTTGCGGTGAATTCACGCGCCCCTAACTGATTCATTAGACGATTTATTATTTCATCTTCCGTGCTAAACATATATATTCGATATAATTTTTGATGAGATAGCACATCATGTGTTAGCCTAACTAATTTATTCGTTCAGAGATCATAATGCATTTTTTTTGTGTTAGCCATCTTGGACAAAGACAATAAGAAATCACAGACATGACACTCTCATGTATGGGCTGTTTGACCTCGATGAGTACAAACAGTTGCTGACGTATCCAACAAAAATGGCGAGATGTTTTTGTTTTATTCCGTATGTAAAAATTCATACTATCGCGTTCGTAACAACGGAATGTCTTAATCAACCTCTGATTTCAGACTTTATCCGAGTTTTTTTAATTTGTTTTTTACCTAGTACAATGATATTTCATAGATGACATTTATTGATGTAAGGTTAGTAAACAATGCGTGTATCTATCGTCAAGAATTACAGCTAGATGTGCATCCTGTCGAAAAATAATTAAAGGTAAGTTGTCGAGAAAAATATTTTTATTATTTAATTAAACTAAGCACTTTTGTGTTGTCCTTCACTCATCACCAGTTGGCTAGAGTCGTTAGTAGCTAACCTTCAAGTAAGCAGGAGGAGAGGAGCGATTCTTTTTTACAAAAAAAATCTCATATCCTGTTCACCTTTCGCCAGCAAGTAACCTTGTAAAGCAAATCTAGTTGCTGCAATTATTTAACATGTAGCTGTCTCACCTTGAGCAGTGAGAGGAACTCCACCAAGTAACTTTTAGAAGCAAATCTACTCACAGGACCTTGCCTTTCAAGAAATATTTACCTCTTACATAAAGACCTCTGGGTAAGTGTAGTTAACATTTCCTACATGCACCCTAACAAGTAAAAGAACTCTGCAAAAAAATTATTACCATATCTAACATGATGATTTTTGTCTAAATGTCTTTCCTGTCACCAACATAAACAATTCAAGAGGTAATCACATAGGCGAGTAGGGTAGAATTTTTTTTTTTGCTAATTGAACTAAGCAGTTAATTACACTCAATAGAGGTTCTTTTTTTAAATCTCTACTAGAAGAGTAAGGTTAATAGTGAACTTGTTTTGCTCTTACAATACCTTTCAGTAAAAAGATACTCAATTACGCACTATAACAAGTGATGTTACCTATCACGCCCAACCACCTAGGCATAGCAGTAGAAAGCTACCGCAAGGAGCGACATTCCACACTTGTGTGTAGCCTTGACAGCGAGAGGCGCCCCCCTCACGTGCCTTGGCAAGTGAGAGGCCCCTTCAGGGGGAGAGGAAGCGCACGGGCATGCGCAGTGGCTGCCGCTGGTCCAGAATTCTTCTCTCGCAGCGCTGGTCCAGAATTCTTCTTTTATATCTACTTATATTCCTACAGGTACTGTGAAGGTTGTATTCGAAAGTCAACAACTTCCGAAAAGTGTGTCTATTTTTAAAGTCATTTTAGAGGTTCAGGCTTTTATATTCTCTCCTTTATTATGCAAACGATGTCAGCGGTATGGACATACCGCTACTAATTGTCGTTCCAGGGAGCCGAGATGTGGAAAATGTTCCCTTACTCACTCTACTGAAGATTGCACTCACCAAGTAGTTAAATGCGCTAATTGCGGCGGTAATCATCCTGCGGGAGCAGAACATTGTGAAATCCACAAACAACAGAAAGAAATTAAACGCATTATGAGTGTTGAAAACAAATCATATTTAGAAGTGAAAAACTATTTTGGCCCATTACAGTCCCTATCCAACCCCCTTCTGATGCCACAACATTTCCCTCCTTTACCCACTAGACCATCTCAATCGGAAGAAACTCTCCCTCGAAAGCGTAAATTTACTATGGTGGTTAGTAACCCTTCCCGCCCACCCGTTAAACCAGGTTATGACAGGGCATCATATCTCAATTTGATAAGTAATCCGAAGACGGTTCCAGAACATTCTGGCACTCCAGTCGTGCGTTTGATACCTGCTACTTCTAACGAGCCTGCATCTACATCACGGAAGTCAAGTCCCCACGGGCAATCTTCGGATTCCCACGCACCACTATCAGCATCTCCCTCTGTCACGGTTTTACACGGTAATTCAAATGTTACTTATACCGACCGATGTCGCAACTTTTCTAAGAAAATTGAAGATTTAATAGCAGACGTGGGACAAAATGTCCGCTTGAAGAATTTGTTAAAGTCATTCCAGGAAGATACTCTTCTTTTATTGGAACAATCCACTCCTACCAAGTAAAACATACGGATATTGTAAAGCTTACACATCTCTCTTGCCTTACGTTCCTTGACAGTACCTTCTGTCCATGTGGCCGAGCAGTCAGTACTGTAAAGCCCCATTCACAATGCAAACGTAACGTAACGTAAACTTAAAATTAACGTTAACTTAGAAGTTAGCGGCCATCTTATCTAATGGATCCATTCACAATGCGCCGACGTAAACTTAACTGCGAGTCCGTAAAATTAAGGGATTGCAAACTCCAAGCTCTTGCGGTTAATTTTACGTTAACTTTAAGAACCAGCCAGTCAGAGCAGAGGTAAACACTGTGTGTTGTGCACGATATAATGACTTCTTTCGACGAAACACTTGTAATTCTCTTTCAAAATAATCTTTGTGTATAGGCTATGTATGATAGAAGGAAAAAGAATTACAAATACGCTGTACCTAAAAATAATTGGTGGAAATTAATATCCTGTAGTAATGAAATCTGACAATAAATGGCGGGAGACAAGCTCGCAGCGCTGGCAAACGGACGAGAGAGAATCCCTGTAATAAATAAAACAGAGTCCCTGTATATTTCTTAACATTATGACGGACTACTATTTTACGAAAACGATATCATCCAAACAAATAGATCCAAACATCTCATCGGGGTGTGGTAGATAGGGTCATAGATGTCGGTAAAGGAGTCCTTACATTTCTTTTTATTAGAAAAGGGGAAGCAAATCGTAAGAAAGGCAAACAGTTCAGGTTTCATCCGCATGTCCAAAACGAACTGATGAGGGTCATTTCTTACAGTAGATTACCGAAATCGCCCTGAGATAACCTTCTTTGATTCAAGGGATGAACCCATTTTCTGCACCGTTGTTTACATTGCCTTTTTCAGGTACCGTAGGCCTACACAGCTCCCAGGAGCAAAGCAATAGATGTTTGAAGTAATATGAATTCCGCTGCCACGTTGATTGATTCCATAAGTTATAAGTTAGGTATTGAAATATAAAACTGCGAGATAGCCCAAAACCTGACTTCCGTACTAAATAACATGGCAGTGTTTTGATTGGCTGCTGTGTACTCTTTACGTTAATGTTACGTTCCTCCATTGTGAACACCACAAATTTTACGTTAATTTTACGGTTACGTTACGTCGTTAAGTTTACGGTTACGTTTGCATTGTGAATGGGGCCTTACTCCCATCTTTTTTCACTGTCAGACATATGAACATCACCGTCGCGAATTCATAGGTAAGCTTTTTCATGAGGGTTACCAACTGCCGTTAAACGTTTCGTGTTTAGTGTACTACCCGACTTTTCACGTTGTCGCCTTAATCATCAATTTTTTCGTTGTCTGTAACATCCATTTGTAACCTTTTCCTTTCCTCTAGGTACGGACTTGCACATACTCACCCTTATATGTGGTCCGGTCTTGTTTGTTTGTAGTAAGACGTCGTGACAGACCACACAGACGTGAAGAATTAGATCCCTGTGTCCCAGTGTTTTTGTGTTCTCCCCTGATCGTTTAGCCTATATCTCATTGGTATATTCCTAAGTTTCATCATTAACCGTTGCAATTCGCTTCTTTACATAACTCTCCCTTCTTTTTCATAGTGTACTACTTTCTTCTACTGTTGGCACCTCTCCCAGACATTAATTAACCCGCAAACCAGGGATTGGATGTAGCGTCCAGTCTCGTTCGCTCTGTCGTGCGGTGCGGTTGTACAGCGAGTGCGCTTGTATCGAGTCGGTTCTAGAGTGTTCTACTTAGTGCTTGCCGAGTGATAGCGTGCTACACGTAGGTCGACATGGCTAGTGACAGTGGCGGAGGTGAAGACCCTGATCCTTTAGCTAATGATAATGTCGATCATGAAGAAACAGTGAAGACGAATCAACATTCTACACCTATCTCTAAGAATTCCTCGGTGACTAATAATCATAAACCTTCTAATTCTCCTAATTCGACTACTATACCCACTAACCATAATCTTGCTGCATATAGCTACCCTACTAACCATCCGGGACCATATATTGTATTTGTGTCAGGTAAGAGTACGAATAACATTGGCAACCTACACCCAATGGCACTTGGAAGACTTCTACATGAAAATAATTTCCATGTTCACTCCATTCAACCCAAAGGGAGAAACAGGATTCAGGTCGTTTTTCTATCTGCATTACATGCTAACTCATTTTTACAAAGCAAATTTCTTATCTCACATAACTTACATGCCTTTATTCCGCACTCAAACCTATTTCGCATAGGTATCATTAGAGGAGTTGACAAAAATCTAACTGAACCTGACATATTAGCTCTAATCAAAAGTGATATTAAGGTCCATTCTGTACAACGGTTAAATCGTAAGACGGTCGAAGATGGGAAGGTCGTATACGTGCCGACTGGATCAGTCAAAGTAGTCTTTTGGGCGAAACATCTTCCCAAATATGTATCTATTTTTCAAGTTGTGTTAGAAGTGACTCCATTTATTTTTTCTCCAATTCTTTGTGGGAAATGCCAAAGATATGGTCACACTCTCAGAAATTGTCAGTCGTCCACTTTTAGATGCAAAAATTGTGCCTTAAATCATGCGACAGCTGATTGCCTATCTAATATAATACAATGTTTGCACTGTAATAAGCAACACGCATCAGGAGCGACTGACTGTGAGGTACACAAACGCCAAATTGAAATCAAAAAACTAATGTGCCTCGAGAATGTATCTTATTCTGAGGCTGCTTCACGTCTATACCCACAGCCTATAGCCCCACAAGATACTCTTCAAAATTTTCCCCCCTTGCATACTCCTGCGCCTACACCGGTTGTTGAAGCTCCGCGTAAGCGGAAGTTTACACAGGTTATTGTTAAAGATTTGCCACCCAAGCCGACTCCCGGATATGATCGTATGGGGCACATGCAAATTCTGCAGAACTATCAAATTCCTCGCCACGCAGCGATGCCAGCTCAGCCACACCCCGCTTCCCATCCCCAGCAGAACCCAACTACATCACGACAACCCTTAACGCAGCAAACGGTAAACGAAGCGGCTTTGACACCTCAACATGATATGCAAAAAGACCAAGTCATACAATGCTTACGTACGCTCATGTTGCTATTACCCCCATTACTTAAGGACCAACCGAATATGTTATCCATGATTGGACAATTCTGCGACAGCCTACAGTCCCTATTCTCTAAAGACAATGAAGATAATTCAATGGAATGCTAGAAGTATTCGGAATAAATACCATGAACTAAGAATCTTAATAAAAGAAACATCACCGGATATAGTACTCTTACAAGAAACATGGCTTGCGCCCGATAGAGTTTTTTCTATACCTTATTATCAAATTGAACGCATAGATGGCCCGGGGTATAATGGAGTAGCGTTTTTAATACATCAATCATTCACATATCAGCTATTTCATCCCCAATGTCAAATACCTAACGTATATGTACTTGGTATAATAATTAATAATCTACATGTCATAAATATATATTGCCCACCTGACCAATATATATCATATAGACAATGGCAACAATTTTTCCAACAATTCCATGCCCAAAACCAGCTACTTATTTTAGGGGACATGAATATTCACCATACCCATTGGGGTTCCCACGTGGACACACCTAGGGGAACTAACTTCTTAAACGCAATACAGCGAAGTAATCTCGTAATTCTCAATGATGGGTCACCGACCAGACTAACTCCCCCTGGAGCACCTCCAAGTGCAGTGGATATTTCATTATGCAGTTATACTATAGCATCCACAACTACTTGGCGTACATTGTGTGATACACATAGCAGTGATCATTATCCAATATTTATAACTCATGGTTCCGGATCTATAATGAAACCCCCCTGGTCCACTCAAGTAATGAGTACAACACGCTCTTTCCATAAGTTTGATCCCGAGACGTTCAAGGTATTTATACTAAAACAGGTTGACAAATGTCCCGTCGATGACTTTAATTACAATAAGCTCTATCACATTATATATCAATATCTCGACTGTTATCACCCATTTAACCGAACACCTAATGCACACTCCCACAATATTGGTGGCCTCAGATGGTGGGATGATGAATGTCACCACCTCGTTCTTAAAAGGAAACGCCTCTTTAAAATATATCGGAAAACACTAACCTTAGTGAATTATATTCGCCTGAAACGCCATACTGCTACAATACGTCGCATATTTCATCAAAAAAGGCGCACAGCTTGGAAAGCCTTTATCAATTCTTTCCATAAATATATATCCGTCACAAGATTATGGAACGGGGTTAGAGCACTAGCGCGTGTCTCCACACAAATTACTAGACCTTTCATTCAGACAGATATTTTGGAACAATTCCTTTATTCATTAACTCCCAATACAGTGGTCCCAAAGTTCGTCCCTAATTGTAACGATTCTCCACTATCGTCTTCAGTTTTGCTACAGAACATCACCCTACGTGAACTCACAGCAACGCTAAAAAAATGTACCACCTCCACACCTGGTCCGGACTACATTACTTACACAATGCTAAAAGCACTCCCCAACCCGGCATTACAAGCACTTGTTAATCACTACAATCACGTATTACAAACCTCTACCCCTCCAAACGACTGGAATACATTTTTCTTAGTACCTATTCCAAAACCTCGGCTACCGTTGAATAATCATAAACATATTCGTGGAATTGTATTAGCCTCTTGCATACGCAAAGCATTTTTAAAAATACTCCTACAACGTTTTTTATGGTACCTAGAATACTATGAATTGGTTCCCAAATGCCAATATGCCTATTTTAAAGGTCGCAGTTCACAAGATGCCATTAATATACTCATAACTGACATATTACTTGCTAAAACACGAAAATATCACACAATAGCAATCTTTCTGGACATACGGGGAGCGTTTGACTCAGTCCCATTGCATATGTTATGGGCCGCATTATCATCCAAAGGGCTTCCTACTCCGTTTATCACACTACTCCGAAACCTCCATACATATAGACAGCTCATAATCAAACACCCTGATGCACCACCGATTTCACGTCAAGCTACAGATGGACTTCCACAGGGCGATATTTTTAGTGGCATATTATTTGCCTTGTATCTCTCAAACCTCGAACAACTTGTACTCCAACATGCACGTATCTTACTCTATGCTGATGATATAGTCATATATACATCAGGTAAGGATATTAATGGTGCCCGTAATACTATTACTAAAGTCATGCTTGAAGTACAGAACTGGTTAAATGACCATGGTTTATCAATATCTCCAACTAAGTGTTCAACACTCATTTTTACGCAGAAACGGGTCTACAACACTGAACCATTAAAAGTGGCTTCCTATGAGATACCGATACATATATATCATAAATATCTCGGCATCGTCCTAGATAATAAACTAAACTTTACTAGACATATCCAGTACCTCCGAAATATAGCAGACAATTATACAAAACTCCTCAAAGCTATAACACGACGATCTTGGGGGGCAGACCCTACAACAGCCAAGACAGTATACTGTGCTACAATTCGCTCCAGATTAGATTATTGCGCTCATATCATTGATATTGCTAATCCCGCAACACTGAATAAGCTAAATACCATACAACACCACGCATTACGTATTTGTTTTGGTGCACTCAACTCTACACCAACGAATGCTCTACAAGTGGAAACGGGAGAACCACCACTCCACATACGTCGGCAGTTCCTTACTTCCAAGTACCTACTACGACGTTTCATAACAGTTTCTCATCCTATTGTACCGAAACTCCACCTACTACATGAACGATATAACTCATATAATATCAGAGACAAAAGAACCCCTGCTCTAATAACAGTCTTCCAATATGTATCGACATTAACAAACAATATCATAAGGTGCGCCAAACTTCCCCATTATACAGTACCGTATGAGGTAGTACAATACCACACAGATACGCTCCAAGCTACAACTACTACTTTTGCATTCCTACAGTATCAAACCACTATGTTTTTACCACCCTCAAAAAAAATCCGCTTCTCATACTCTAACATTGGACATAATTTCTATACCGATGGATCTCGGAATTCATGCGGGGTAGGAGCAGCATTTTATTATGAACGAATACAACACATTGAACTATATAAACTCCACCCGGATTTCTCTATATTCACTGCAGAACTTATAGCGATCAGACAAACGCTCCTGTATATAAAAAACGCAGCAATCCCGAACGCTAATATCTTCACAGATTCTCTATCAGCATTACAATCGATCCAGTCTTCTAAATTCACGATGAACTGGTATGTTTATAATGTTAAGCAACTATTATATGACCTACATACTACTGGAACTCAGATGACAATTATATGGATTCCAGCTCATAAAAACATTCCCGGTAATGAAACAGCGGATAAAGCTGCCAAACAAGCATCACTCCTCAACACCCCTCCAATGACATTTATGACTCCAGTTACTGATCTAATTCCACTACTAAAGCAACATCAAAAAGCAACATGGCAACAGTTCTGGAATGACACTGCAAGAATAAAAGGGAAATTCTATTACAGTCTCCAACCCTCTCTGCCAATCAAACACTGGTATCAACGATCAACTTACACACGGCGTCATATCATAACTATTATTAGGCTACGTTTCAATCATTCGCTTACGCCCATGTTAAAGTATCGTTTCAATATTGTCAGCCAACCGACATGTCAGTGTGGTTCAAATGAGGCGGATGCAAACCACCTCATTCTCCAATGTCAGTTATATCCTCAGGCTCGTACACGATTAATTGCAAGTCTCATCCGTTTACGAATACCGCTTCCCACAAGTGTGGCTTGTCTTGTTTACAATCCGTCACCGGACATCATATACATATTAAACAGATATTTCGATGACACGGGCATCATATTGTAAACATACCATAAGATTCACGTTTCTTTAATAGTTGTGTCACTTACATCGTCTTCATAACACTCCCCACTATGCCTACTTAGGTTTTGTTTAATTTTTGTTATTATATAACTCTAGCAGACAATGTGCACAAAGTTCGCGTTACTATTGTCTTTTGTCGCCCCTAGCACACATGTTAATACGTTGTTCATTTGTTAGAAAGATCCAGATTCAGTAGGTAAATTCTCTTTGGTAGGTCAGATACTCTTTGGTAGGAACGGTTTAGGGTAACAAGACGTTAGTCATATCACATGTCCTTGGTAAGCTTTCATTACACTTTGCGCGATATATACATTCTACCCATCCATTTGTGTTATTCCATCCTTAATACTAGATCCTTTAGTTGTTGTGTGCTATCCTTTGTACTTCCCAATTGTCGGCTCGTTCCGTATGTCAAAGTAAAAGACGCCAAGATGAGCCACTTCGGCGTGAAGATATAGTACCTTGTGTCCCCGTGCTTACTCCTATGTCTATTACACTTACACCCACAAGATGTAGATGTTCACCCATACCAGTGATCCTTGTACTGTGAGATAAAGTATTTCTTAGTCACCATACCTAAATGTTTCTGAGTGTTCGACAGTGTTTCAGTTACAAAGTATTGGAACTGGGTGTTAGTTACATACAGAGCCCAACCAAATATCAAGAAAAGAAAAAAGATGTAGCGTCTTACGACGATGTCCAACAACTAACCAAGGAGAAGAAGAAGAAGTAGAATACAGTGGTGTGTATCCCTTTCAAACCACAAAAATAATTTTTCATGGATTGAAGTGTTCAGTTGTATCAGTGTTATTCAGCAAGTAAGGGATTATAGACTGGGTGAAATATCTTCGATAAATGCCCGAAAAGTATCACCACCAACAACAACAAACACTTTGCGTGTGTCACATAGTGTTTTCTCGTGTTACTGACATGGCAGAGCGAAATCTATAGCTTTGCCCTTTCTTTCGCTTTCTTTGTTTATATATATGACGCTTGTGCTGTTTTCCGGCATGGATACATTAGTTGGTGAACGTAACCTCTTGTTCCTGAGGGGCCGATCACATAGCTGTTAGGCCCCTTTAAACAACAACGAACATCATCATCATCTTTTTCCTGACCTTCAGCTTTAACAGTAAACGTCCGTGGATGTGATAATTAACTTGCGTAAACAAACAACGATGGAAGAACCTGTTATTCCAAAGAATTTATTTGGTGAGGCAGTCATTCAGCCATTCCCAGACCTAACTGATGGAGAGATTGATACCACTCTTTTCTTGCAATCATCGCGAGGCGTCGTTCGGATAGTTGGTGAGTAATTTCAAGATAACATTGAAATTAAACTGTAAAGTAGAGATGCCTATACATTTAGTTAGGGTTTAATCTTTACCAAATGCTAATGTTTCTAATCATTCGTTGGAATTCTAGGTTGTAGATACTTTCAAAACGTACAACAGTAGCCTTAATTTAATAGCAGACTTTGTTGTTTCCATTCTGAACAATACAGAACTTTAATCAGTAATCATGTAAATTATTCCATTAGTGAGAAATGAACAGTAATTTATAATTATTTTCGGTGTTAAAATGTATAGGTTACGGCCTCATTTGCACCCCTCTGTCAAATGACGAGTGTAGAGATTCCATATCCCTTAGCATACCTCATCAGTATGTTTGAGGGTAAAGGGAAAGTAACTTCAATTGGAAAATTAACCTTGTAAACCGTATGAAATGTCAATACAAAAGATGGGTGATGTCTTCAGAGACCATAAGCAAACTATCGCCGGATTGGTGAAAAGGTAGCTCACAGCTCCCTATAGATTTCTCAGAATTCTCAGGCTTTTACTTCAAGACAATTGGATGATAATTTCACTCCACCTTTCACTTTGTATGTTGTGGTAAGTTGTTGAGACAAGGTTCAACTTCTGTCTGGTAGTGTAGAACATTAAAAGAATTGAGATTTAATAATAAATTTATTGCAACCAAATGGTCATAATATATACACTTAGATACACTCAGATATACATCATTAGTCTAGAGTTCTCCGATAATATGTTGGTAACTAGCCTTGTGAGCCATGTACGACCAACGATTTCCTCAGGTTTTCTAGCAAGTTTCAGCCTATCTACTGTATCAAAAGCCTTAGAGTAGTCAATGAATATGCCCTTTTTCTGGTTATTTCGTGAATATCTTGCAGGAGGCATTCCACTGCCACCAGAGTCGATATCCCGGCTCTAAATCCAAACTGTTCATCAGGGAGAAACGGGTCTGCTATTCTATTGATTCTCTGAGTTTTCAGTTTGGTGCGAATTTTGGAAGCTACTGATTCCAGAGTCACTCCGCGATATGATTCCCTTTGTAGACCATCTTAACGACTGATTTTCTCCATGCATTATGAATGTTTCCCGTTTTCAGACACTTGTTCATCAGTTCTAACCACACTGTTTCTAAGTAACGGAGAGATGTCTTCAGGTATTCGTCGTAAAGGCCATCTGGGCCTGCTGCCTTGGTAGACTTTTGAACTTGAGATCACTTTCCTTACTTCCTGAGTGAAAGGACTGCATGGTTTGACTTCTCCTTCCATCTTAGGTGTTAAGTCCCGTTTCCATGGTACAAATTTAGTTCTATATGTCTTTTCACGAGAGTTTAATCCTGATGTAAATATGGTATGTCCACGCCTCCGCCGAAGAAAGATTTGTTATTCGCTGAGCGTGTAGTACCGACCTCCACCCCGTCAGCGTCTCTTGTTCGGACGTACAGGACTGCGCATCGCCATCGACAACATTGCGAAGATCTGAACTTCTGATTAAATGACTAAACGTGGATTCTGTTCACTTAGTTTATTGAACACATTCACGATGCGCTGCCTATGGTCACTTCTGAGCGGTTTTGCTTTTTTGTGCTTCACTACACGTGATGGTCCTATCTCCTGCTCCATTTCTCTCACTATGAATACTGACACTGACTGCTGCTGCAAGATGAAACACCTTATCTCCACGCTGTACAGCTTGGGATCTTCCCTCACTACGAGAAGACTTTCTGTATTACACCACGCCTTGTGCCTTCATTTCTCGTTATTTAATCACTATTTTATTAAAACAAAACCATATATATATATATATATGACAACCCTATTTCAATTTGATTACATACTCTTCCAAACTCTCTAAAATAAAATAAAATTAATGCGACGTACTACTTTTCTTCGAGCTCACATACAGTCGAGTGAGTGCGACGGTTCCTTCTCCAATCAGCTACATCCATGTCAACGTGCATAGGCAAGGTGCTCCGCCTATTTGTTTATATCAGGATTAAACTCTCGTGAAAAGCAGTATAGTAAAGGGCATAGAGGTGCAGTCCCAAACACTTCTCACATGATCTGATGGTGCACTGATGAGAAAGCACATTCCAGTGATCACAAACGTGTGCTGCAGTCCAGCTAGAGAGACAAGACCTAGAAATTAAAGAGATGTCTAAACTCATCAATACTACAGGAAAACTCAATTGAAACGGAGCATATGCTCCAAGAAATCAGAGCAGGAAAGATTGACGAAGTGACACTTCTCATAGAGGACTACATAAAAAAAGCGACTGAATCATGGAATGGTAACCGCAAAGCTAAATGGTGGTTCGACAGTAAGTGCTCCCAAGTAAGGCAGGCAACTTTGAAGAAAATGCGAGTAGCCAGACAAAGTATGAACGTCGTCCACCTAGCAAAATATCAGTCTGCTAGAAAGTCGTACAAAGGATTTAACAGCTTAGTTAACAGCAATCTTTAATTTAAGCAGGGCAGGTTGTTTAATTGCAAAGTGTACTGAAGTTCAGGTGGAAGTGGAGTAGGTTTTGTTTCTTGCTAAATTTGTGTTTGAATTCAAACAAGGTGGTGTGCTGTCTTTGCCAAGATCATAGCTACTAGCGCCTATATTAGTGTTAACTTTATAGAGTCCATTTCCTGGGAGTGAAGACAGGTGTATCATCCTGCTGGTTTAATGTTAATCTGCTTTGTCCAAGGTTCTGGAAACAATTTCCTGCATAATTGCAAGCTGTCCAATTCATTTGTGTTAAAGGGTAATAATTTATTTCATTTTTTATGGAGGAGAAAGATTTATTAATACTGTATGAAATAATCTATGAATGTTTGAAATATGGCCAGATCACTAAACTTTTCCTAGAGAATATTTTGAGGTTAACCGGGCGAGTTCGCCGTGCGGTTAGGGGTGCACAGCTGTGAGCTCGCATCCGGGAGATGGTGGGTTCGAGCCCCACTGTCGGCAGCCCTGAAGATGGTTTTCCATGGTTTCCCATTTTCATACCAGGCAAATGCTGGGGCTGTACCTTAACTAAGGCCATGGCCGCTTCCTTCCCATTCCTATACTAGTAATAACAAAAGTTGGTGTATGACATTTCTTAGAGGGAGGTCCATTTACTGCCTGCCGGGGCGGGATAAAGGGAGTGGCGGTATGGTTGCCATGGGAACGAGGGTGGGGCAATTGCGGTTGCCATGGAGATAAAACTTCTGGGCAGCTCGTTTTGCTGGGAGTTGCCAAACCTCTCACTTCACTTGTGAGTTAGATCTTGTCGCAAGCAGTTCAGCGTGAGTGGCATTCTGTTTCTGTTTTGTGGCCGTTAGTAAGTTTCTAATTGTATTTTAAATACTATTTACGTACGTACGTAATACAATGATTGTATTTTAATTTATATTTCGAGTATGATGAAACGCACCAGGTACTCTACCGCTGGGTGGTGTGGAAAAGAGTACACATGATTTATGACCCCTCACCTCTCCGCGCACCCTTTTCCCCTTGAGCTCACTTTTTCTTATTTGTTTTACGTCCTATACTTATGCCAGTAAGTTGTACAGACAAAGTATAGGACAAATGGCATGTTGAAGGATTTGTCAGGCTATAGGTACCACCCCTGTTAAAGAATAATAATGTTATTGATTTTACGTTCTGTAGCACTTTCAAATACTGCCGGACTGAGCCAAGATTGAACCTGCTAAGTTGGGATGAGAAGGCCAGCGCTCTACTGTCTGAGCTTATCAGGCCGGTCCCTGTTAAAAATAACACAACATGAGACCAAGTCAGTCACGGTCACAGCAAAATTTGTCCCATTTGCGATCACTCCCATTACGGTGGAAATCAAGAATGTGAAAAAAGGCCAGTTCATGTCACAGCAGTCATAATGAAGGAGGGAACAAGTGAGCCGGAAGTGAGGGGTGAGAGAATGTAGAAAGGAATACTGGAATGCGGCAACATTGTGAAATGGCATGTGCAATGCTCCTCCCTCCAACCTTACCTGTCATACGCAAACTTTAGTTAAGTCTAGTATAGGCCTTTCCTATCCCATCGCCGCCATAAGACTTATCTGTGTCGATGGGACATAAAGTAAATAGAAAAAAAAAAATTCTGAGGTTATATGTCACTACTTGTCAAGAATTTGTGCCAAAGTTAAAATTAATCATCTTATTATGGATTGACTTTCATAATACCATCAAATTAGTCCATTAATCAATAAAGGAATAAGTTATTGGTAAGCCGAAACTATGGACTCTTCATCTGTTATTATAAACCTGACTTAATCACAACTATGCATCACTGTGCGACATCTGGCGTACAATTTACGTTCTAGTACTGTTGTTTACACAGCAAAGCCAAACTATAGAATTCATCCTGGGAACAATATTCGCATCGAGAAATGTTATATAATGTGTGTATGACACAGTTGTTGGCTTAAGATGCTAAAGGTTTAAAAAATTCATATCGATCGATCATATTATCGATTCAATTCAGATTTAATTTCTATTCTGTTGGCAGTACTACCGGAACTGGGAGAGCTCCCTCCTTACTCCTCAACAAGTACAAAGAAATATCGCTAAAAGGTGTGCGGACTATACATTCAGCTGCACGCGGTATGACTGTCGTTTGGTTATTTCGCCAAAAGTTGACACCGTGCAACTGTAAGTTTGTAACATTATAAGGAAGTGAAAATAGTGCAAATCATACTTGGAATTCCTTTTAGAGGAGAAATGTGTTCATTGCGATGTCTAGGAACCCACCATCCCGCCCTCAGAAGTACCTTTACTTTTATAACCTAATATAGAGCAACATCCGCCATCGTCCATGGCTGAAGTAGCTACTTGCAGTCCTATTAGTCAACGTGATCAGAATGTGACTTCATTGCCATCAATGCTGAACCCAGCTGAATAAAAGCACAAAGAAAAAAACACCATGTAAAGGGAACAATCGCTTTGTCGCTAGCCAGACCTAACCGATCCAGACCAATCTTTTTATCTCTAGCCGGACCTAACCAATCCAGACCAATCGCTTTAAATTAATTCAGCTTTTCCACACTGTCCAATATAGAATGCACTTCTATTGCTTTGCTTGCACTAGTCTTAGTTCCAAAATGAAAAGGTTGGCAGCATTGATAGACCACCCGAGCACGTCCTCATGTCCTCAGCAAGAAGACCGCGAGAAATAAACTACAAAATGTACTTGTTTATCTACCCCTTAGTCCTGTTCCTTATACAGGGTCGGGGATGAAATTAAGTTATAATATGGCATAATTTGTTCGGCTGGATGCCCTTCCTGATGCCAACCTCAGTTGAGGAGCTAATGATGATGAAAAGAATGATAGTGAATGAAATTGGACAAGGAGTTAATTAGGTGGAAGGAATTGGCTGTGGCTTATTTGCCTGGAAGTGAAAATGGGGAACTACAGAAAACCATTCTCAGGATGGCCAACGGTGGGGTTTAGACCCGCTTGTCTCCCGAGTGCAGAGCTTGGCTCTATAGCTGTAGTGCATTAACATGTGTGGCCACTCTCCTCAGTCTGTATAAAATTTACTTCACAAATTAATTTACTGTATTCAGTGACAGCTTACTGTACTTTCTGTGTCCGACAAGAAGTGGCGGCAGCTTGTCGGTACAGCATGAGAAACAGATACTATTATGCCCTTACCTACAAACATCAGTCGTGACAGACAATGCAAGCTCTCTGAATCAATGCATATTCATTATTAAACAGTTCTTTATGCAATGCAGACAGTAAATGTGTAACTAAGACGCTATTGAACTACCACTTCGATACTTAAGGACAGTGCCTCAAATCGCAAGTCACCACGGACAGAACATATGTTTATTGTCAGGCCTTGAGGCTTGAGATAGGTACATGTGCAGTGGCCATGCTTACCCCGCATCCACACAACGTCTCGTCAGGCGACCATACTACCAAGTCTTTTTTCCAGGCTTCTGTTGCGGGCTCATCAACAGCTCCATTTTCACCACACACAGCTTTGAAAGAAATCTTGTTCTGCTCTTTGAATCCATCCAGTCGCCCTGTGTTTGCTTTAAAGGTATGGTCAAATGTTCCACCTTTACAGTACTAAAAGTTTTATTATTTAATTATTTAAATAACATTTTTAAAATATAACGGAACATGTTTCATCTATCTTGTAGAAATCATCAGCCGAAAAGTTTTAAGATCAAGCACAAAGGACAAGGACAAAAAACAACACATTAAAATAATTCAGATTGCCGAATGCGTCAGTTAAAATAGTGAAGATTGTGCTGTAATGTTCTGAGCATGCGTCAGTTAAAATAGTGAAGATTTTGCTGTAATGTTCTGAGCATAACACTTGAACACAGTTAAAAATGAAATTAAAAAATTGTACACATGAGATGATTCAGTAAAATTGGCATTAAAATTCTTCTTGACTTGATGGTGCTGTGTTGACGTACAGTATTCCGATGTGTTGGTAAAAACTTGATAAGGAGCACAATGTTTAGTTTCAATAGAATAAAGACGATCGAATAACGTGATGAAAATGAGTGAGGATTCCAGTAAAAAGATATTGAGTTCGTCTTATTGGGGTGATGATGTTGACAATTCTTGTTAAAAAATAATTAGACGGATTATCTGATCGTAGTATCGTATGTAGAATGTGCAGTGGAGGGCCGTTCTCGCCTACCCAAGAATGACAGCTCGGCGTGGTATGTATGTTTAGCCACAAACATCCATGTTATTTAAATAATTAAATAATAAAACTTTTAGTATTGTAAAGGTGAAACATTTGACCATACCTTTAAAGTATACGGACGACAATATGGGCTTTATAATGAAATTCATTTTATGCAACTGTGTGTGCTTTGAAATTTTTTCTTCTGCAATTCATCTAGACATGAATTTTTCAGCCTTTGGTCTTTGAAGAGTGCCACGCAGTGGAACAATCTTGTTGCTGTGCCTGTTTGAACCACTTCAGTACATAGATTTCCACATCTGAGTTGTCCAGTACTTTTGCTCTTTTCGTGTCTTTCTCACTCTCACTACTCAAAATTTTTCTTTATTAAGAAAGAAGTTGTATGTTAGCAGGAAGTCCAAAATCCTTAACGATTTCCAATTTCTTTCTAACTCACTTTTCCATTTCCTTTACTGTTACCTTTTCAGCCATTGTTAATGATTTGTAAGTGCATAACTAGGACAATTGCATGATAATGCAAACATGAAACAAGAACAAACTAGGAAGCTAAACTGACAAAACACAGTGCAGCTTCATGTCACAGTAAGGAAATTGCATACAATTCTTATTCTTTTTTATTGTCCACTCTGTAGTATATGTTGCAATTTGATTTAAAAATTGAACGTTCAGTAAGTTTTTAGTGAATGTTCAATCACTAAATTTCTTATTCTTTTTTTATTGCCCACCCAGTCAATACTAAATTATGCTACAGTTTTATTTAAAAATTGAAGTAAAATATTTTAGTGAATGTTCAAATTTTAAATCAAAATTGAAGTAAGAAATGTTATTGAAGGTTCAATTTTTTAATCAAATTGTTTCCCATTTTCACACCAGGCAGATGCTGAAGCTGTACCTTAATTAAGGCCACGGCCGCTTCCTTCACACTCCTAGGCCTTTCCCTTCCCATCGCCGCCATAAGACCTATCTGTGTCAGTGTGACGTCAAACAAATTGTAAACAAAAAAAATCAAATTTTAATATGTTTTAGTATTGACTGGATGGAAAATAAAAATTGAATACGAATTATGTTTGTAAATGTCAGTAGAGAACCATAATGGAGTTAATTACATGTCAGGAAATCACTTCATCAACTGCACACTTGTCCGTTCGAGTAACCTAACCTTGATATAGATAGGAAACCTGAAATATTTGTCCTGAATGAGTACATTTATAATACCAATATAAATGGTCCATTATTGGACATTATAAATTTTCCAGCTAACTCATTCCTGGTTACCTTGACTAAAGCGGCGCACAGTGGGTAATTTCTAGCATCCAGCCGGCCAAAAATAATATTTTCAACCCTTGTCTTTGGTTCGCATTTTCTGTGACTCGTGTTTATAAGGCTCTTGGGTACAGTAATTAAGTATTGAAAAGTCGCACTGTCTGATTATCTAATCTCACGGGAAGCCTAAAGTGGCTCTCCTCCGTTAGGGCATCATATTCTGGCGAGGCGAGCGCGCAGTTGTTATTATGTGAGGGCTCAGTAAAGACGTCAGAACTAAATATTTCTTTAGCTTGCAATGTGATTATATTAAATGAAGGTATGTATTTTATATAGTATGTAGCATTTTCTGAAAATTACTATATTGTTGTCCGCAATATGCACTTAAAATTCAGGTACACGGTGTCCAAGCGCTATCTAATTATACAAATTTGAGCTGACTTTCAAAATGGATTGCCTTTGATTTCTGCAATGAAAGTTTTTTGGATGAGTTATCTATACTTCAATGAATAGAAAACTGTGACTTTTTGCTGCGACCAGGCGCGACCATGAGAGTAATTAATTTTTTTCAGAAGCCATGTACTCTGTAACCCGGAGGTCGGTTTTCGAGCTGTTGAGGAACAGCAGGGAATATAAGGGGAACTATGATATTGCGAATGCTGTAATTGAACATTTAGGCTTTGAGGATTGTTCTGAGGATATATACAAGTCAATAAGGAAATCTGTCAGTAGTTTGTGTGCTAAAATTCGATCACGCTGGACAAAGTATAGTAGAAAAATGGACAAATTGCTGAAGTACAATAAAAGTTAGTTCGAGCAGAGAATGAGCCTTGCAGAAGGACGTGCATCACAACAATGTCATGATGAGCCTGCCAGTACTATAGCTCATTCCATGTTAAGAAAGAAAACAGTATTGTTCTTATGACAATAGGGTTGCCATATCGAACGGCTCCGCTCAACGCCATCACGGGAAAACGGCGGCATATAAATTTGTGAAATTCAGTATGTAAGTTCGAGACAAAAGGCTGAAGAAACTAAGCTACAAATTACTTTTATGAACTAAAGGGTACGTGGGGTTTACAGGGGCCACTTTTGGTTTGTACAGAATCAGAGGTAAACTACGGCACATAAGAAACCTCAGCACTGAAATATAAGGCAAATTGCGAGAGAAAATAGACAAATAATGTTATGGGCTCGAGGGGCAGGGGATGTATTTAATTGCATTTAATAAATTTATCCAGACAATAAAAGCTGGAAAACAGACGCAATAAATACTGCAGCTGACTAAAAAAGATCATAGTATTTATGTCAAAGAAATAAATCGCACACGTAGGCTTATCGCACAACTCTCACTCAACACAATACATTTACGCACTGATTTAAAGCCTAAAATGCACACGCAATAAATAAATACTGTAGATGGCTTCACTACAGAAGTTCAAGGAGGAAACGCTTCTATTGGTTGATATCCAAAACAAAGTGCTGGCAATACCAATGATGGAAACGGCTAGAAGATTCTTCAGAGAGGCTTCCACTTCTGAAGATATTACTGGACTAGATATAAATTGAATAAACCATCTACGTGCCATCGTAGAAACTCTTTCGTGTGGGTATGTCATTGATAAAGTGACATTTTGCATGTATGCAAAGGAAAATATACAATTGTACTTACAAAAATACAAAGTCACAAACTCCTGGTTCATGGAGAGGAGGTCATTAGGCACTGTATTATACCTATTGGACAACTCTACGAGGAAGCCCAGAAGACCAAGAATAAAGATAAGAGGAAACCTTCCAGAAAGACACAAATACTGAGCTTTTCCATACGCTGCTTGTATCATCGGACCCTTATATTACCAGCTTAGGGAAATCAAGGAGGAGGAAGTTGATTTCGCTTTCCCGAGAAGTGCTCAACTTACTATCTGAGCCTCCTGTATCTGGATCTGCCGAAGGAGATAATGACAGTGACGATAGTGATTCTGATGTAACTGCATCTAATGAATAAATTGTTTGGCAATTACATGTATTCCTGTATCTCTTTTTAAACATTCTAAACAGCATGTCCCACTATTAACATCTATTTAATTTCTTAAAGCTATAACAAAAAATGATTGAAATTACAAAGATTACTAATGGTTCCTTCCCTCTTACTTCTCTATCCCTTCCAATCTTCCCATCCCCCCGCAAGGCCTCTGTTCAGCATAGCAGGTAAGGACGCCTGGGAGAGGTACTGGTCATCCTCCCCAGTTGTATCCCCCAACCCAGAGTCTGAAGCTCCAGGACACTGCCCTTGATGTGGTAGAGGTGGGATGCCTCGCTGATTTCGAGGGAAAAACCAACCCTGGAGGCTAAACAGATTAAGAAAGAAAGGTTACTAATTCTATTCCTGGCGTAGTAATTTGTTCTTTGTACTTGATTGACCACACACTTAATTATCTCCAATAATAGCAGTTACATACTAAGTTTTATGTAAATCGGTCCATTAGTTTCCGAGATACGATTTTTGGCCGGCTAGATTCCTGAAATTACGCACTGTGCAGCGCAATGACTGATGATACCAATATAATGGTCCGTTATTGGACATTATAAATTTTCCAGCTAACTCATTCTTGGTTGCCTGCGTTTCGCCCTCGTGTGCTAAGTTAGGCTCATCAGTTGGGACTTAGCACACCACCCAAGACGCAAGGCTAGTGCATACCGTGGAGGCCACTGCATAGGCTACTTGAAGCCACCAGCAGTGCCAATGCACTATGAGAGCTATGTCTCATTTCCAAAATTTTTGATGCCTGCCTGGCCATCAGATAATACAGATATTGATTCCCAAAGGGAATTTAAAATATTTGTCCCGAATGAGTAAATTTATAATACCAATATAATGGTCCGTTATTGGACATTATAAATTTTCCAGCTAACTCATTCTTGGTTGCCTGCGTTTCGCCCTCGTGTGATAAGTTAGGCTCATCAGTTGGGACTTAGCACACCACCCAAGACGCAAGGCTAGTGCATACCGTGGAGGCCACTGCATAGGCTACTTGAAGCCACCAGCAGTGCCAATGCACTATGAGAGCTATGTCTCATTTCCAAAATTTTTGATGCCTGCCTGGCCATCAGATAATACAGATATTGATTCCCAAAGGGAATTTAAAATATTTGTCCCGAATGAGTAAATTTATAATACCAATATAATGGTCCGTTATTGGACATTATAAATTTTCCAGCTAACTCATTCTTGGTTTCCTGCGTTTCGCCCTCGTGTGCTAAGTTAGGCTCATCAGTTGGGACTTAGCACACCACCCAAGACGCAAGGCTAGTGCATACCGTGGAGGCCACTGCATAGGCTACTTGAAGCCACCAGCAGTGCCAATGCACTATGAGAGCTATGTCTCATTTCCAAAATTTTTGATGCCTGCCTGGCCATCAGATAATACAGATATTGATTCCCAAAGGGAATTTAAAATATTTGTCCCGAATGAGTAAATTTATAATACCAATATAATGGTCCGTTATTGGACATTATAAATTTTTCAGCTAACTCATTCTTGGTTGCCTGCGTTTCGCCCTCGTGTGCTAAGTTAGGCTCATCAGTTGGGACTTAGCACACCACCCAAGACGCAAGGCTAGTGCATACCGTGGAGGCCACTGCATAGGCTACTTGAAGCCACCAGCAGTGCCAATGCACTATGAGAGCTATGTCTCATTTCCAAAATTTTTGATGCCTGCCTGGCCATCAGATAATACAGATATTGATTCCCAAAGGGAATTTAAAATATTTGTCCCGAATGAGTAAATTTATAATACCAATATAATGGTCCGTTATTGGACATTATAAATTTTCCAGCTAACTCATTCTTGGTTGCCTGCGTTTCGCCCTCGTGTGCTAAGTTAGGCTCATCAGTTGGGACTTAGCACACCACCCAAGACGCAAGGCTAGTGCATACCGTGGAGGCCACTGCATAGGCTACTTGAAGCCACCAGCAGTGCCAATGCACTATGAGAGCTATGTCTCATTTCCAAAATTTTTGATGCCTGCCTGGCCATCAGATAATACAGATATTGATTCCCAAAGGGAATTTAAAATATTTGTCCCGAATGAGTAAATTTATAATACCAATATAATGGTCCGTTATTGGACATTATAAATTTTCCAGCTAACTCATTCTTGGTTGCCTGCGTTTCGCCCTCGTGTGCTAAGTTAGGCTCATCAGTTGGGACTTAGCACACCACCCAAGACGCAAGGCTAGTGCATACCGTGGAGGCCACTGCATAGGCTACTTGAAGCCACCAGCAGTGCCAATGCACTATGAGAGCTATGTCTCATTTCCAAAATTTTTGATGCCTGCCTGGCCATCAGATAATACAGATATTGATTCCCAAAGGGAATTTAAAATATTTGTCCCGAATGAGTAAATTTATAATACCAATATAATGGTCCGTTATTGGACATTATAAATTTTCCAGCTAACTCATTCTTGGTTGCCTGCGTTTCGCCCTCGTGTGCTAAGTTAGGCTCATCAGTTGGGACTTAGCACACCACCCAAGACGCAAGGCTAGTGCATACCGTGGAGGCCACTGCATAGGCTACTTGAAGCCACCAGCAGTGCCAATGCACTATGAGAGCTATGTCTCATTTCCAAAATTTTTGATGCCTGCCTGGCCATCAGATAATACAGATATTGATTCCCAAAGGGAATTTAAAATATTTGTCCCGAATGAGTAAATTTATAATACCAATATAATGGTCCGTTATTGGACATTATAAATTTTCCAGCTAACTCATTCTTGGTTGCCTGCGTTTCGCCCTCGTGTGCTAAGTTAGGCTCATCAGTTGGGACTTAGCACACCACCCAAGACGCAAGGCTAGTGCATACCGTGGAGGCCACTGCATAGGCTACTTGAAGCCACCAGCAGTGCCAATGCACTATGAGAGCTATGTCTCATTTCCAAAATTTTTGATGCCTGCCTGGCCATCAGATAATACAGATATTGATTCCCAAAGGGAATTTAAAATATTTGTCCCGAATGAGTAAATTTATAATACCAATATAATGGTCCGTTATTGGACATTATAAATTTTCCAGCTAACTCATTCTTGGTTGCCTGCGTTTCGCCCTCGTGTGCTAAGTTAGGCTCATCAGTTGGGACTTAGCACACCACCCAAGACGCAAGGCTAGTGCATACCGTGGAGGCCACTGCATAGGCTACTTGAAGCCACCAGCAGTGCCAATGCACTATGAGATCTATGTCTCATTTCCAAAATTTTTGATGCCTGCCTGGCCATCAGATAATACAGATATTGATTCCCAAAGGGAATTTAAAATATTTGTCCCGAATGAGTAAATTTATAATACCAATATAATGGTCCGTTATTGGACATTATAAATTTTCCAGCTAACTCATTCTTGGTTGCCTGCGTTTCGCCCTCGTGTGCTAAGTTAGGCTCATCAGTTGGGACTTAGCACACCACCCAAGACGCAAGGCTAGTGCATACCGTGGAGGCCACTGCATAGGCTACTTGAAGCCACCAGCAGTGCCAATGCACTATGAGAGCTATGTCTCATTTCCAAAATTTTTGATGCCTGCCTGGCCATCAGATAATACAGATATTGATTCCCAAAGGGAATTTAAAATATTTGTCCCGAATGAGTAAATTTATAATACCAATATAATGGTCCGTTATTGGACATTATAAATTTTCCAGCTAACTCATTCTTGGTTGCCTGCGTTTCGCCCTCGTGTGCATAGTGCATTTAAATTCCCTTTGGGAATCAATATCTGTATTATCTGATGGCCAGGCAGGCATCAAAAATTTTGGAAATGAGACATAGCTCTCATAGTGCATTGGCACTGCTGGTGGCTTCAAGTAGCCTATGCAGTGGCCTCCACGGTATGCACTAGCCTTGCGTCTTGGGTGGTGTGCTAAGTCTCAACTGATGAGCCTAACTTAGCACACGAGGGCGAAACGCAGGCAACCAAGAATGAGTTAGCTGGAAAATTTATAATGTCCAATAACGGACCATTATATTGGTATTATAAATTTACTCATTCGGGACAAATATTTTAAATTCCCTTTGGGAATCAATATCTGTATTATCTGATGGCCAGGCAGGCATCAAAAATTTTGGAAATGAGACATAGCTCTCATAGTGCATTGGCACTGCTGGTGGCTTCGAGTAGCCTATGCAGTGGCCTCCACGGTATGCACTAGCCTTGCGTCTTGGGTGGTGTGCTAAGTCCCAACTGATGAGCCTAACTTAGCACACGAGGGCGAAACGCAGGCAACCAAGAATGAGTTAGCTGGAAAATTTATAATGTCCAATAACGGACCATTATATTGGTATTATAAATTTACTCATTCGGGACAAATATTTTAAATTCCCTTTGGGAATCAATATCTGTATTATCTGATGGCCAGGCAGGCATCAAAAATTTTGGAAATGAGACATAGCTCTCATAGTGCATTGGCACTGCTGGTGGCTTCAAGTAGCCTATGCAGTGGCCTCCACGGTATGCACTAGCCTTGCGTCTTGGGTGGTGTGCTAAGTCCCAACTGATGAGCCTAACTTAGCACACGAGGGCGAAACGCAGGCAACCAAGAATGAGTTAGCTGGAAAATTTATAATGTCCAATAACGGACCATTATATTGGTATTATAAATTTACTCATTCGGGACAAATATTTTAAATTCCCTTTGGGAATCAATATCTGTATTATCTGATGGCCAGGCAGGCATCAAAAATTTTGGAAATGAGACATAGCTCTCATAGTGCATTGGCACTGCTGGTGGCTTCAAGTAGCCTATGCAGTGGCCTCCACGGTATGCACTAGCCTTGCGTCTTGGGTGGTGTGCTAAGTCCCAACTGATGAGCCTAACTTAGCACACGAGGGCGAAACGCAGGCAACCAAGAATGAGTTAGCTGGAAAATTTATAATGTCCAATAACGGACCATTATATTGGTATTATAAATTTACTCATTCGGGACAAATATTTTAAATTCCCTTTGGGAATCAATATCTGTATTATCTGATGGCCAGGCAGGCATCAAAAATTTTGGAAATGAGACATAGCTCTCATAGTGCATTGGCACTGCTGGTGGCTTCAAGTAGCCTATGCAGTGGCCTCCACGGTATGCACTAGCCTTGCGTCTTGGGTGGTGTGCTAAGTCCCAACTGATGAGCCTAACTTAGCACACGAGGGCGAAACGCAGGCAACCAAGAATGAGTTAGCTGGAAAATTTATAATGTCCAATAACGGACCATTATATTGGTATTATAAATTTACTCATTCGGGACAAATATTTTAAATTCCCTTTGGGAATCAATATCTGTATTATCTGATGGCCAGGCAGGCATCAAAAATTTTGGAAATGAGACATAGCTCTCATAGTGCATTGGCACTGCTGGTGGCTTCAAGTAGCCTATGCAGTGGCCTCCACGGTATGCACTAGCCTTGCGTCTTGGGTGGTGTGCTAAGTCCCAACTGATGAGCCTAACTTAGCACACGAGGGCGAAACGCAGGCAACCAAGAATGAGTTAGCTGGAAAATTTATAATGTCCAATAACGGACCATTATATTGGTATTATAAATTTACTCATTCGGGACAAATATTTTAAATTCCCTTTGGGAATCAATATCTGTATTATATGACTGATGAGTCTAAACAAAGTAGAGCCGTACAAGAAGTGGAAGACAGGGCACTGACCACATTCCAAATCCGCCTCCCCTGATCCCGGAAGAGGAACACCAGCTGCGAACTACAGTTATACCTAAGAGTAGAGTACATTTTCTTTACATCAACATAAGTAAAAACTTTGAATTAAACAAAACAAAATTTGAGTTATCCATTACTTTTATGTTTAAATACAGAATTCCATTGGCAATTGAAGAATGGGGGGGCGGGGGGGGGGGGGAAGAATGGCAACTTTCAAGAAAATGATATCTTTCACAGAAGTGAACTACTTTTTAAATTTCCATCACAATATCATATGTGCTAAACTTCTGGCTGGTAGTTCAGTAACATTTGATCCTCACCATCTACAGAGGCGTAGCCGCCATCAAAGATTTCTTGGAAGAAATCAGCAAATTCCATTTTTTGTGATTTTGCTAGCATATTTTTATTTAAGCAGCATAGTTTGAAGAAGGTTCAAAGAAAAGAGTATTTAATACACTTATAAATAGTTAGTTGTTTGGCGATAAGCATGTGGCAAAACCTTTATAAAATCTACCCCAAGAACAATAATTTTCCCACCAGAAGGAATGGAATGTTGTTACCTATGATATATTTTAGAAGACGATTCACATGCAATAATGAACAACTATTTGCCATTGGGGCATTATACCATATTGTGGCGTGCTAATCGAATATCGTCAGTTGCTTTGTAATTGCATTTTAATGCAGATACCAAACTCTCATTTAAATTTAGAGGAATGTTGAATGTAATCTGCACTGTTCAACTGCTGGACGGCAAAATAGTGGCTGTTTCTGTCTACATTACTGATATAACACGAAGCCCTGAATCTTTTGTATTATATATCCTGAATGATTTCCTAGTGCCCCCAGGACCAGCATTGAAAAGTGCATTCTTGACATTTGTGTTGTTTTGTTGGAGCACGTCAGTGATTTCATTAATAATTGAAAGTTGTTCCTGGTTTGTTGCTAGTACCATCTCAGCCAAATCAAATTGAAAATTAGCACATTAGTATGACAAGGAAGATCGACTCACTTTGCTAATTACCGGAATGGAAGAAGTTCACAGCCTTGGTGTTAAAATTACGATACGAAAAAAAGGAAGATGCTTTACTGCGTATGCGTGCCTACCTGCTTCCATCTTCTCTGTCGTGCCACATGGCTCAGCACTCTCACAGTTCAGGCAGCCTTGAAGTCCTGGCGAGTGCGTTGGCCAGTCAGTATCTCTGATCACAGCCGGTGTGGTAAAAATGTATAAGACATAAATCATCGGAAGTATAATACTATATAACTTTAGTAATGTAGTATTTATCGATACGACCACTAATAATTTAAAAATATATGGCAAGAAATTGTAATCCTTTCAAAGACACTCTGCAAATCTACAGGCCAAGAGCTTTCGCCACAGTGCTGTACGATATCAATCAATTCAGCCTTTCTCTTAAACTCACGGTCACAGAAGTTAGCCTAGTATTTTAAATACAGTATCTAGATATCCTCAATTTTCAATGTTTGATACAATTATTTAATTCATTTACTTCCTCAGATTAGGTTGTTGTATTCTAAGTGAAGTTCAAAATGACCTTCAAAGAAATAAAACATCAAATATTAACCCTTGGTAATTTACCAATAATAATCACAAAAAATTAACTTGCTAAATTTAAACTTAACTCTTTCAATCTTTGACATAAATGCTTGTGTATCATAATTTGTCTCCCTGGAGAAAAAATTGTTTAGCATTTGTAATTGAGATAGAATTTACCTTATGGTTTTCCGTGGTTTCCCATTTTCACACCAGGCAAATGCTGGGGCTGTACCTTAATTAAGGCCACGGCTGCTTCCCTCCCTAGCCCTTTCCTGTCCCATCATCGCCATAAGACCTATCTGTGTCGGTGCGACATGAAGCAACTAGCAAAAAAAAAAAGAATTTACCTTTTTGAAAATCAAAATCTAACTATGCTATTTAACTGTTCCCTTGTGGTTATAAAAGAGTAATCCAAAAATTGCAACACTGGAAAATACTCTTGCTGGTGAGCAGCATCACATAAAAAAATCTTCAACTTAGCATTTTCCTGCAGGTGTAGGGTCCACTCTTCGGATCAATGAACACCACTTTAGGCGATCAGATGCAACATTCGATGTCAGCTGAACAGTCTTCATTTCTGCAGTTAGTGTGTCTTGCCATCGTTGTCCGTTGTCTCGGCCTTCCACGTGGGCACTTTCCATTGACAGTGAAGATGTATGCTTCGGGAGGAACTGTACCATTTGCCACTCTCAGGATATGGCCATACCATCTAAAGCGCCCTTCCTGCGTTTTTTCTTGAATGAGAAAGTCTCCTGTCCTCTGCCAGATCATGTTGTTGCTTATGTGATCATGGATTGAAACTCCAAGAGACCAACATAACATGCGCATCCCCATAGCGTGCAGAAACACTTGGTGCTTCTGACGACTGGTCAGCTCTCGGTTCCATACAGCGCCACTGGATAGACTACAGTGTGGCACTCCTTTGATTTGAGGTGTACCAGCATACACCCATTGCACAGCACTCCGGTGACTCCCCTTTATCTATGACATGCTGCCGTGCAACGCACATAGTGTCAACACCCAGAATATCACAGCCTACAACATATAGAAAGAAGCCCACACGGTATCATTTAAGACATTAAAAAATGTAAACCATTTGACACTTGACATAGTATATAACGTCATATTAAGGTGCACGTCGCAAACTAAACAAATTTTTATACTTACAATATCATTACTATTAACTCGGCATTTAGTATATACTATAAATAATAATAATCGTATGGCCTCAGCTACCATGTACAGACATTTCGACTTGACGCCATCTGGCTGTCTGCTCGTCAATTTCGACGTTCCGTTTTACTCTAGGTCCACTAGATGGCAAACCGAGTAAACCGGATCTCTCTTGAGCGTCTATGGCTGAGATTTAATTAATTTTGTCGGGTAAATACCAAATGTATCACCAGAGATCTTTTACATGCCGACATCGTACGACATGGAGTGTCGAATGGACTTTTTTCCGCCCTTCAAAAATCCGACTACCTCTGCCGGGTTTGAACCCGCTATCTTGGGATTCGGAGGCCGACACTCTACCACGGATCCACAGAGGCAGCTAGTATATACTATGAATATAGTACATAGACAATGCATCGAACCAAACATTAAACTACGACCTATTTCCTCATAGAAAGTATCCAGATCACTTCAAGATACACATACTACCAACTGAAGGACATCGTGAAATAAGCAACATAATTACCAGAAGAATAAAATTTCGATATGTTTTTAATAATTAATTATAAGATTTAATGTAAAATAGAGATTACCTTAAGAACATTAGTTCATACACAATAGTACAAATCTCAATTTACGCTTATCAAATCAACAAGAAAATTATAAGGACTTGTCTTTTACATTACGTAATCTTTTTATAATTGAAGAAGAAAGGACTCATTTTACCATTTTAACATATAATTTATTTTAAACGACCTGTCAAATTGGTCAATTTGCATGTATGTACAACACCTTCTCATGTGATGTTTTAATAACTGTATTTGTATATGACAGGTGAGGATGACCCTCGAGGGGTCGAAACCGGTACTGTGATTACTGTACTAATAGTATATAAATAAATGTATTGATAAGGTGGAGGCTTCATTATTATTATTATTATGTTGTAATTCCCAGGTACTTCTTAACATTTAGATACTGGCTGTACTGGTTTAGGCATTCACTCCATGTTTGAACACAGCCCTGCAGTTCCTCTTCGGTTGTAGCTACAAGTAGGAGGTTGTCTACATACAGTACGGTCTAAGGAACACACTTTGGCAGGTCACGTGAGATGGTATCCATAAGTATAAAGAGCAGCGGTGACTGGGCTGATCGCTGATGTACCCCTGCTCTCACAGAGAAGCTCTCAGAGAAGCCAGCAGCTCACCTTACTTAACTACAACTGTTCTCGTACAGTATCCGGACCCAGTCGATAAGCAGCTTTGGTGCGTCATGGTCGTGCAACGTGTACCAGATGAGCTGATGCAGTACATCATCAAACTCTTTCTCTCTGTCAAGGAATAACCAGTATATTGGCTTATTCTTTTCTAAGTGTTTCCCCAGAAGCATGTGTGCTGCAAATATTGCATGAGAAGTATTGACTCCCATTACAAAACCACACTGGTTGTTGCCTATAGTGACAGTCTCTCTCAGGCGCCTGTCAAGAATCCAATCAAAGATTTTCGTAACATGACAGAAGAGGTGGACGGGTCGATAGTTTGAACAGTCACCTTTGTTCTTAAATATGGACACTGTTGTGCTTGTTACCAGTCAGCGAGAGAATTACCTTCATCCACGATGGCATTGAAGAGTCCGGCCAGCCATTTAGCAGCAGCAGCATCATCATCATGGAGTTCATTCAGCTTCCAAATATGTGCTTGTAGATCATCTGAACCTGGTGCTTTTTTGAGTCCTTCATACACCTTATAGCATGGGCGACTTCATCGGAGATGATGTGGCTTACTGGTCCAGAGCAAGGGAAAGTCCTTTGGAATTGGTGAATGTGGAAATTCCACGTTTGAAGTTTCTTCAAAGTACTGCTGCCACCTTTCCAGGATATGGTTTCTGTCCTGTAGTTAGTGCCCATCCTTTTTTTTTGATGCACATGAAGTGTTCAGTATCTCGTGTTGCCTTATCTCTTGATTTTTGCCAGCCGATAGATGCACTTTTCACCACCCTTCATGTCCAGCTCTTCGTAGAGCTCAGGTTTGGCTTCAGCAACAGCTTTCCTAGCTGCTCGTCTCTCTGCAACATATTCTTCCCTGCCCTCTTTGGTTTTGTTAGCATGCCACTTTTTGTAGGCAAATTTCTTCTTCGCTTTCACCAGGACTTGATCAGTCCATAGCCATGCCTGTTTGTCTATTCTGTATTGGCCTACCTTCGTTGTATCCAGGGTTGTCTTGGCAGCCTTGATAAGAGAATCACGGAGGGCTATCCATGTGGCATCAACAGAGCCTGGAATGACTAGGAGGAAATTTGAAGTAGTTTATAAGAGCTTGCTTTCGCTTCTGTAGATTCCACCACTTGATCTGCTCGAGAGCGATCATATGATAACCCATATTGGAAGGTTTTATGATCTTCATATCGGAGGTGAGCAGCTTATGTTGCAGGCCAACACAGTTGGATGGTATGACCTTAACATCCTTTACTCCTATGGTCACCACTGGCATACGTGATGAGGTTGTGGGTACATTTTTTGAAAAACGTATTACTGATAAGCAGATCATTAGCTTCAGCAAAGTCAAGAACTCTTCGGCCATCATAATTTCTTGTGCCAAAATCATTGCCCCATTGCATTGTAGCCCTCTTGCTTGCTTGCTTGCTTGCTTCCTTCCAGCATGCCCATTCAGTTTGCCACAGAGAATTAAGAAGTCTTCTGGAGAGTGTGCTGATATTGGATCTTGCTGCTCCAGCCAAAAGTTATCTTTCTCTTAATCATCATAGCCATTTTGTGGCTGAGAATATGGCACATGCGGAGGGATGTAGGTTTATGGTGATAGCCATCATACAGTCGGAGCATCAATGGACGTCAGTGACATGGCTACGGAGGTCAGCATTTACAACAATAGCTACACCATTGCTGCTAGATGTCCCATTATCCATTAGCTTATATCCATCTCCAATGTCACAAGACTTCTGTCCTACCGGGCGAGTTGGCGCGCGGCTGTGAGCTTGCATCCGGGAGATAGTAGGTTCGAATCCCACTATCGGCAGCCCTGAAAATGGTTTTCCGTGGTTTCCCATTTTCACACCAGGCAAATGCTGGGGCTGTACCTTAATTAAGGCCACGGCCGCTTCCTTCCAACTCCTAGGCCTTTCCTATACCATCGTCGCCATAAGACCTATCTGTGTCGGCGCGACGTAAAGCCCCTAGCAAAAAAAAAAAAGACTTCTGTCCCTCTCATCGTTTTCCTTTAAGCAAGCAATGTCCACCTTACATAGCTCTAGCAAATCTGTCAATTCACGACTGCGCCCAGTCAAGTTACCAATGTTTAATGACGCAACGCAATGTTTTGTCGATTAGGCTAGCTCCTTTAGCCGGTTCTGCCCTTGCCTACTAGTGATGGCGGTCAGGCAAGGCCGACGTGCATCGCTTCCAGGATATGCCCTAGCATTTCTACAGTTCCTCTTGAAATATTGATCCATTTAGTTGCGACAGATATTGGCCAGCCGTCTTGTCGCCCGAACCTGACGTCGATTACTAATAAGGCCACTCATGATATGTAGAACAGACGCATATTGTAGCTGCTCCTCTGGAGAACAGATGCTATATTTAGTGGGATTTTGATAGCATTTCCTCCTCCAAAGGTCCATAACCCACCTAACAAGAACTCATCCCCCCAAAGCCGTTGGCCCTTCTAAGGGTTATTTTCTGCCGCGCAACATTCAGTGTTGAGTCGCTGGTAGTACGGTCTACTCCATTCCGTAGCAGGATGAACTTGGCCAGACGCACAGCATCATATAAATATATCAGACTGAAGTAAAATGCAACTACGTGGGTTCCAGTCAACTTTGTTGCACAAATCACATGATGGGAAAATGATCATCATCCACCATGAAATGCAAGCAATACCAAGAGTCCAAAAATATCAATCAGATAAATATTGCATATAATACATAAATGTTACATGTAATATTAGTATATTATACATTAATATTAAAAATAAATATTGCATCATATTTTGTCAACCCTGTGCCATCAGGATAAAGATACAGATGACATTGAATATGTCCCAGTCGGGTATACTGAGCAAGTTGGCCATGGGGTTAGAGGTGCACAGCTCTGAGCTTGCATTCTGGAGATAGTGGGTTCGAACCGCACTGTCGGCAGCACAGAAGATGGTTTTCCGTGGTTTTCCATTTTCACACCAGGCCGCTTCCTTCCCACTCCTGGCCGTTTCCTATCCCATCGTCGCCGTAAGACCTATCTGTGTCTGTGCGACGTAAAGCAACTTGTACAAGAAAAACACAATCGGGTGTATTATCGTTGAATGTCTGAAATAAATCCTACTCTGTCTTGAGACTATAACCATCTTGAAGAATCACAAAATAATACGACCGCATGGTCTCGAAAGTATCACGTGGAAAATATATATCACACGTATCAGACGTAACATAAGAAAATGTACCGTAATAATGTAACGTAAGACACTGCAACATAAGAAAACATAGCATGTTAAGCCTCGTGGTAGTATGTCTTAGATGACTTTGCACATTCACCCTATAAAAATTCATGAATATCTCAAAGATCACAAGGCATAGCAACGAAATCCTTGAATAATTAACTTAGAAGATTTCCTACGCTCCTTACTTTACTTGGAACCAAGCGAGCTAGCAGTGTGCTTAGTTGTGAGTTTGCATTCAGATGATGGTGCGTTCGAATCCCACCGTCCGCAACCCTGAAAATTGTTTTCCGTTTCTCATTTTCTCACCCGGCGAATGCTGGGGCTGTACATTTAATTAAGGCAACGACTGCTTCCTTCCCAATCCCAGTTCTTTCCCATCATTGCATCGCCAGAAACCTTCAGTGTGTTAGTACGATGGTAAACAAAAACAAAACCCTTCGATCAGGTGTTCCCTCATTAACATTCTTGTAACTCTGAAGAATGAGTGCATGCGAAGTAGTAACACATGGCGCTGAATTAAAAATTTCTACAAATTGCACATAACACTCTATTATTGTTCATCAAATTAATCATAATAATCAAAATGTCAAGACAGTGACTCGTCGTGATATTCCACACAGCCTTACAAATCCACATGAACATCAGTAAGCACACATTAGCACCCTGAAATCCATTGTAGTTTACACTCAGAAAAATCCAGTAATCAATGCTATTATTATTATTATGATTATTATTATTATTATTATTATTATTATTATTATTATTATTATTATTATTATTATTATTATTATTATTATTTAGGGTAGGCCCTACTCTACGTTGTCTGGTAGTTAATGATTTTTATAAATTGATTATTAGACATTCTGCCTCCCATAAAGAGCAAATCAAACGGAAATGATATATATAAGTACGCTAATCATTGTGTTACTAACAGATTTACAAAGTTGGGAATGAGGAAGATAATTTAATGTACTCATTTTTAATTTTTAACCCATGATATTAGTTGTTAGGTCCAACTATTTGGGCCACCTCCGGATATACCGCTGGGTTTAGGCTATCATCTTGAAGACAGGCTGGATCACATCACTTCATTCCAGAAAGTTAGCCACAAAATTTAATGGAAAACCCCTAGTCTTACAAGCTTCTTTTAAGATCTGGGCAACATGAAATCTTGATGATTGACCAAAAACTTGCACATATAAATTTACAACACAGCTCCGTGTGTAGGAGATATGTGCTGTCGATTACCACAATACTAATCTTATAGAAGTTGTTGATCAAAGTGGTGGAGGGGGGGGAGGGAGGGCGAGTGTATGTGAAATACTGCTTTTATAGTTGTGCTGCACATAGTGTGAGATAATAGGGTATATACTGAAATTTTACCAATATATATATACACTGACTGACAGAGCAAATGCAACACCAAGAAGGAGTGGCCAGAACTTTATGCCAATTGCAGGGTAGACTGACATCACTGAGGTATGCTCATGATGTGAAATGGGCCGCTGTGCTGCGCACGTAGCGAACGATAAATGGGACACGGCGTTGGCGAATGGCCCACTTCGTACCGTGATTTCTCAGCCGACAGTCATTGTAGAACGTGTTGTCGTGTGCCACAGGACACGTGTATTGCTAAGAATGCCAGGCCGCCGTCAACGGAGGCATTTCCAGCAGACAGACGACTTTACGAGGGGTATGGTGATCGGGCTGAGAAGGGCAGGTTGGTCGCTTCGTCAAATCGCAGCCGATACCCATAGGGATGTGTCCACGGTGCAGCGCCTGTGGCGAAGATGGTTGGCGCAGGGACATGTGGCACGTGCGAGGGGTCCAGGCGCAGCCCGAGTGACGTCAGCACGCGAGGATCGGCGCATCCACCGCCAAGCGGTGGCAGCCCCGCACGCCACGTCAACCGCCATTCTTCAGCATGTGCAAGACACCCTAGCTGTTTCAATATCGACCAGAACAATTTCCCGTCGATTGGTTGAAGGAGGCCTGCACTCCCGGCGTCCGCTCAGAAGACTACCATTGACTCCACAGCATAGACGTGCACGCCTGGCATGGTGCCGGGCTAGAGCGACTTGGATGAGGGAATGGCGGAACGTCGTGTTCTCCGATGAGTCACGCTTCTGTTCTGTCAGTGATAGTCACCGCAGACGAGTGTGGCGTCGGCGTGGAGAAAGGTCAAATCCGGCAGTAACTGTGGAGCGCCCTACCGCTAGACAACGCGGCATCATGGTTTGGGGCGCTATTGCGTATGATTCCACGTCACCTCTAGTGCGTATTCAAGGCACGTTAAATGCCCACCGCTACATGCAGCATGTGCTGCGGCCGGTGGCACTCCCGTACCTTCAGGGGCTGCCCAATGCTCTGTTTCAGCAGGATAATGCCCGCCCACACACTGCTCGCATCTCCCAACAGGCTCTACGAGGTGTACAGATGCTTCCGTGGCCAGCGTACTCTCCGGATCTCTCACCAATCGAACACGTGTGGGATCTCATTGGACGCCGTTTGCAAACTCTGCCCCAGCCTCGTACGGACGACCAACTGTGGCAAATGGTTGACAGAGAATGGAGAACCATCCCTCAGGACACCATCCGCACTCTTATTGACTCTGTACCTCGACGTGTTTCTGCGTGCATCGCCGCTCGCGGTGGTCCTACATCCTACTGAGTCGATGCCGTGCGCATTGTGTAACCTGCATATCGGTTTGAAATAAACATCAATTATTCGTCCGTGCCGTCTCTGTTTTTTTTCCCAACTTTCATCCCTTTCAAACCACTCCTTCTTGGTGTTGCATTTGCTCTGTCAGTCAGTGTATATAAATATTAATGTAGTAGTTAATAATGTTATTGTGTCACTGCACTGTCAATTGAAACACACAAAATATTAGTTTTTTATAATATCTGGTATTATCCAGGTGGCAGGATTTCACTTACACGCACACATATTGCCATTCACAGTTGGGCGCATTATTTCATTGAACGCTGCTTGTACACGTAACATACTACTGAAGTAGAGTATTATTTTAATAAGCTTTTGCTTGAAAAGTTTTATTATTCAGTTGGTTGCAGTCCACTGTTTTATATAATACTGTTTCACAGTATGCTTGTAATAAGGGGAATAAGGGTATCAGTCAGCTAGTGATAGATTGGTTTTACAAATAAACAAAGTTTGTCTCAGGCTCTCTCTGGACCACTGAACAAGATATGGTCACAGGCACCGCGCGTGGCAATATAAGTGTTAACCGTTTCCTAGTGCACAGCAGTGCACAATAAATGCATCATTATAGACTGTTATGTCTTTCAACATTCAGTCTGCAAACATCTCTAATTAAACTAAGCACCTTCGCAATCCTCTGTTTGTAACTACTGCTGCAGCCTTGTTTAGTTCAACCTCTTATAATGAAATCATTAAAAACAGATTCGTAAGTGTCACCTTGGTCTCCCTCTACTTTTCTTACCCTCCATGGCAGAATCCATTATTTTCCTCGGTGACGTAGTCTTTTTCCATTCGCCTCACATGACCCTGCCAGAGAAGCTTGTTTATGTGTACAGCTTCATCCATCAAGTGTATTCGTAAAGGCCGGTCTCCACTGATTAACATTTAACAACAACATGTTAAATGTTAAAAGTGTTAAATGTTAACTGGTGACACCATCAACATGTTAAATGTTGAATACTGTTTCATTTAACATTGTGTCCACACTTAATAAACATGTTAAACTTAACTTTCTTTGTTTATATGTAGGTAGTTCATCATATCAGTTTGCGGTAATAAATTTAGGTGGTGTCTAGTATTTTCAAACAAGGACAATGGACTCAGATGAAAAAGATTTGGCCTTTGTTATTGCCACTGTTGCTTCTTGTTATGATTTACAAATGCAGTTTTATTAGACACATTTCCTCCCCTCATCCTGCTCATTGCTTCGAAAGCAAAACACTATGAAGTATAAACTTCGTCCGTTCCCGCCCCCCGACTTCAGACTTTTTCTGATTTTTTGCAATACTCGACTGTACTGGGAGCGGAGGTACGCTAGGTATTTTTCGATGCACTCGCGGGAATAATTATATAGAGTTCGTGGAAACTGTCGGCTTTCTTCGCTTTATCTCTGTATTCCTTTGATGAGACATCCCACAAACAAGGCCTTTCTATTATATCATTAATTAAGTCCAAAGGAATCTTGCTCCACTACATTTCTGACCATAAATTTTAGTATAGTGTAGACAGAACGACACGCGTACCGGTACTGGTACTGTATTTGTAGCTTATAACAAAGAGAATGAGTGTTGCGGAGTGTTGAAACTATAATCCTACTTCACGAGAAGCACGTCGTTTGCGTCGTTTGGCTATCTGTTGACACGGAAACGGCAAGGAAGTTGCCGAAGCTGTGCCAACATCTCACGAACAACGAATTGACTTGACATGTTTTCCACTTGGAGCGGAAAACACGCCAACATGTTAAAAGTGTTAACCTCAACATTCTGAGTTAACATGCAAAGTCAATTGGAAGACACAAACACAGTATACATGTCAATTGTAACATGTTAAATTTAACATGTTGGTGTTAAATGTTAATCAGTGGAGACCGGCCTTAATGTAGTGTTTGTCCCCTTATTCTGAGTGCTCTCCTGGGTCCTGTTTGTACCAGCAATCATTCTTGCTGTTTTCATGTCTTTTACTTGCAACTTATGAATATGATACCCCATGGCCACCCAGCTTCAGTAGTAAAATAATTAATGATGGCAGAAGTAAGGAGGACATAAAATGCAGACTAGCACAAGCAAGGAAGGCCTTCCTGAAGAAAAGAAATTTGCTCACTTCGAACATTGATATAGGAGTGTGTCATTGTATGGAAGTGAAACATGGGTGATAATAAGTTCAGAAAGAAAGAGAATAGAAGCTGTTTAAATGTGGTGTTACAGAAGAATGCAGAAGGTGAGATGGGTAGATCAAATCACAAATGAAGAGATACTGAATCGAATTATTGAAGGGATAACGATTTGGCTAAATTTGATGAGAAGAGATAGAATTATAGGACACATCTTAAGATACCTAGGACTTGTTCAGTTGGTTTTTGAGGGAAGTGTGGGTGGTAGGAACATGTCATTTGTTATATATTATATTGCTCAGGTATCTTTGACCAGTTTTTATGTTCAACCAGTTTCTTGCTTCTTTGAGAATTCTTTCAAAAGTTAATGTCTTTAAACAGCCTGTAATGCATCGGTAATTGTAAAAAGAATTGATGGAACAAGTGACACCAAAGTTTAAGCCCTTGAATATCCTCCTCCTCCCACCTCTATTTAACTTAAGAATGGCTCGTTGGTGCCCTATTGCATGTTGTGGAATAAGAAGGTACCTATACTTTAATTTTTTTTTTTTTTTTTTTTGCTAGGGGCTTTACGTCGCACCGACACAGATAGGTCTTATGGCGACGATGGGATAGGAAAGGCCTAGGAGTTGGAAGGAAGCGGCCGTGGCCTTAATTAAGGTACAGCCCCAGCATTTGCCTGGTGTGAAAATGGGAAACCACGGAAAACCATTTTCAGGGCTGCCGATAGTGGGATTCGAACCTACTATCTCCCGGATGCAAGCTCACAGCCGCGCGCCTCTACACGCACGGCCAACTCGCCCGGTATACTTTAATTTAGTGTTTAATAGATAGTAACCTGTTTTCAATCTTGTTATTCACATTTTTGTTTGTTTTCATGATTTTGAAGAGGCTTTCGGGCAGCCATTCATGCCCGTTCAGAGAGACATCAGTCAGAATATTAAGGTAAGTTCTACAGCCTAATTCTTTGTTCTTTACCAAGTATTGCAGTATTACTTTGTTTAATTAAATCTCAGCCCGGGCATACGATAGTTACGCTTGTTAGATTTCAGGAATAAACTTTGTTGCTTAAAATATCCCGGTCATTTATATTTGTGTGAATTACTTATGATAACAGGTGTCCTGAATGATGTCTTGGGCACTATTCTTTGGAATTCCATCTTACGAATATTTCTCTTTTCTTTTAAAATTGTGATGGAATCATGATCATCATTGGGAAAGTAGATTCTATCTATATATATAAAATAACTTGTCCTGACTGACTGACTGATTCATCATCGCCGAGCCAAAACTTCTGGACATAAAGAAATGAAATTTTGGGGATATATTCATATTAAGATGTAGGTGCTCGCTAGGAGAGGATTTCTTGATATTCCGTCAGTAAGGGGGTGAAATTTTAAAATGAGTGTATCTATATCTCAAAACTTTAAAAGTTTACAGATGTAAAAATTGATATTTAGAATCTTCTTTAAAAATAAGGAAACACATATTTTTTTGTTTTCAGACAATCCCAATAGGAGGTGTGAAAAGGGGTTGAATGCCTTTAATCAGGATACCGGTACTTATATCTCAGAAACTGAAGATATTACAGACATGAAAATTGGTACTTTTGATCTCTTTTAAAAATAAAGAAACACATATTTTTTTGTTTTTGGAAAATCCAATTAATGGGAGGTTGAAAAAGGGTGAATTTTTAAAATGAGTGTATCTATATCTCAAAACTTTTAAAGTTTATATATGTAAAAATTGGTATTTAGAATCTCCTTTAAAAATAAACGCGTATTTTTTTGTTTTCGGAAAATTCCAATAGGAAGGATGGAAAAGGGTGAAAAGGGGGTTGAATGCCTTTAATGAAGCTACTTATATTTCAGAACCTGAAGATATTACAAACCTGAAAATTGGTATTTGGATCTACTTTAAAAATAAAGAAACATGTATTTTTTTTTCTGTAAATCCCAATAGGAGGGGTGTAAAAGGGTGTATAATGGGTTGAATGCCTTTAATGATGATACATATATCTCAGAAACTGAAGATATTACAGAACTGAAAATTTGTATATGGGATCTCCTTTAAAAATAAAGAAACACATATCTTTTTGTTTTTGGAAAATCCAATTAATGGCGGTTAAACAGGACTGCCAAATTCGGGTGAATTTTTTGAAAGACTATATCTACAGAATATCTGAGAAACGTAAAATGTTACAGGCGTAAAAAGTTGGTATTTGGAATTTCCTGTAAATGTAAAGAAACATAGGTGATTTGTTTTTGGAAACTCCACTTAAGGGGAACTAAAAAGGGGTGAAATTTTAAAATGAGAATTTCTACAGTATATCTCAAATTACTTAACATGTTACAGAAGTGAAAAATGGTATTTTTATCTCTATTAAAAATAAAGAAACATGTATTTTTAGTTTTCGGAAATACCACTTGGGTGGAGGGGGGTAAAAGTGACTGAAAATGGCGTTGAATTCTTTTAATTACGCTACTGATATCTCAAAAATTAAGATGTTACAGACATGAAATTTGATATTTGGAATCTGCTTTAAAAGTAAAGAAACACGTATTCTCAGAAAATCCAATGAAAGGGGGGGGGGGGGGGTGAAATAATTGAAAAATTAATTTACGTAATTGTATGAGAATACATACATCTAATAAAAACTAAAGTTGTTACAGATGTGAAAATTGGTATTTGGATCTCCTTTAAAACAAAGGAAAACGCGTTTTCGGGAGGAAACCATCTTGGGGGTGGGAGTGAAAAGGAGTTGAATTCCTTTCATGAGGACACATAAATCACAAACTGAAGAAGTTAGAGTTTTGATAATTGGTATTTAGAAGATCATTGACTATTAAAGAAATAGGTATTTTTTGCCGGAAAATTCACTTGGGGGAGTGTGAAAGGAAGTGAAAAAAAGTTAATTATATTTATGGGGATACTTATATCTCATAACTGAAGGTAATAGACGTGAACATTGGTGTTTGGAATCTCCTTTAAACATAAAGAAACACGCCTTCCTTTAATTTACTTTTTGGCGGGGGGGGGGGTGTAAATAAACTTAACGGCGGTGGGGTGTAAAAGGAGGTAAGACCAATTGATTTTACTGTTCATATTGTACTTATAAGGAGCCTCCTTTGATCAGGTGGCAGCGCGTCGGCCTCTCACAGCTGGGCTCCGTGGTTCAAATCCTGGTCATTCCATGTGACATTCGTGCTGGACAAAACAGAGGCGGGACAGGTTTTTCTCCGGATACTCTGGTTTTCCCTGTCATTATTCATTCCAGCAACACTGTCCAATATTTCATTTCATTTGTCATTCATCGATCATTGCCCCAGGGGTGTGCTTCGGCAGCTGGCACAATTCCTATTGTTGCCGCTAGATGTGGCTTTATTCATTCCATTCCTGACCCTGTCGAATGACTGGAAACAGGCTGTAGATTTTCGATGAACTTATTCTGATCATAAACCGATCATTTTTAATCTTTCCTGAGGTTGTGTTCAACAGCCATCTTTTCCTTCGGAGAACGTTCGTAGATTACACTAGATTCTCCTGGCATATAAATAAAAATTTAAACACATTTGAAATAAACGATAGGAATGAGATTGACCGTCAAATTGTTCACCTCTATAATAAGGCCAGTAATGCATGGAAGTATGTCATTCGTATCGCCAGAAATCCCGCACACTTGCCTACGCGTGACAATGGTGCTGGTCACATTGTCAACAATGACAATGGCAGCAGATGTAATTTACCGCCAAGTAGTGTTCTTGCATTTGCTGTGGGGTCCAGAACATCTATAATAATAACAATAATGTCTGGACCGTCGTCAAATGTGCGGACCGCGCTGGAAACGGGTCCTGGGCGGGTAATGACTAAGAATGCAGTCCGGCCGTGGGTTCAGTACCGCCAAGGCACCCAAGATGACACCACGCCGGATCTCCTAAAGGATTTGATCCATATTAAAAATACTTATAGGGAAAGATGGCAAAGATTTAGGGACCCAACTGACCGGGTGGAATACCTGGACCTAGCCCGGGAAGTACGAAATCGATTGCTGGAAAGAAAGATTGAAAATGGGAGGAAACTTGCCGTAATCTATTAGAAAATGAGTCAGATCGCAAATTTTGGCGGATTCTCGCAGAAAACGAGTCAGATCGCAAATTTCGGCGGATTATATATCTAAAACAATAAGCATTCAATTATAAATTTCAGTATAATACCGTAGCGAAGCACGGGTATCTTGCTAGTATTACATAAAGTAGCATATTCACATAAAATTATATGTCAGAATTTATGAATTAGACTATACTAAATAAGCAGGATTTATATTATTGCAAAGATAACCACTATGGAACTGGCATGGAATCATTAAGATGATAGACAGTTATACTGTATCATCATATTTTAACATAAGAAAATTGGGAGATCGACATAACAGCGTAGGTTTTCAGAGCTGGTGTCAAGAAGAAAGTTTCCAGGCTTGTAGGGCTTGATGCTTCTAAAAGTCATTAGTTGACAAGCTGTGGCTGTGCAACCTCAATATTTATGTCAGTGGCATGGTTTCTGTGCACATTCCGGAATTTTGCTGTGCCGATGGGTTTAGTTCAGGTCGGTCTCCTGTGGTAGCTAACAGTAGCTGGTTGTTTGCACTTTTCCCTAGTTGTTTCCTGCTCCTCTGCCCATCTGGCTTCCTTACATTTGCGGTTTTGAGTATGGCTATCCAGGCTCTGTTTACCCGTTTCATTTCTTCCTTTCTTTTGGAATAATTTATATTATTTTTTAATTTCTATGATTTCCCCGTTATAACCAAGCATGTTTAGTACTGCAGTTGAGAGTACGTCCGTGTGCCTATTGTATGTTACTTGGTAATCCAGTAGAGTGTTCAGCGACAGATGACTTCTCAGTCTCCCTCAATCAGCTGTGTCGGTTGAGTTCTCTGTTTGGTGGCAAGAGGCAGTGCACTGTTTCATGGTACCTATGTAGACCTGACTGCAGCTGCACAGGATCTTGTAGACTCCTGTGGCAGATGCTACAGCCATCCTGCCATAAGCGAGCAAAGTGTTGAAAACAAATACAGCAGGCATGCCATTCCAGACATTGGGCAGCCAGAAAATAGCAGAAAGAAAGGCCACTGGCTACAGACATCATGCTGTACGTGAGCAAAATAACTGACTGCATAGCTAAGCTGCTTAAGGAACGTTAAGTAAGAATAATAATTATACACACTAGAAAACAAGATACACCCTGAAATCTGTAAAAGACAAGCAGCTCCCTGACACCACACCAGTTTTGTGTGAAACGTGGTCAAAGTATATTTCTTTTAATTTTGAAACACCTGGGGTCCCCCCCCCCCCTTCATAATATCATTTATGAACAGCGATTCTACCATCTTTCTAGAAGTACTAGGGATTTCCTGATTACAAGATTTCTCTCTCATGAAAGTTTGATTTTTGTTTACAGACCCTCCAGGAAATATTCAATCAAAATCCAAGAGACAACATCACCATCGATAAGATGATCTCTCGTGAACGTTCACTGAATGAGCATTCTGCTGGCCAGGCTCTGCTGTGGCTAATGAGGTATTTTATTGTTAATCTGCCTATTTTTTGAAATGAGAAAATGCAGAAGAAATGTGTGCAGTTGTATCAAATTTAATGGCCTTCCCTGTTATATTGAATTCCTTTCTCTTTATGCTTACTTCAGTATTTTTCATTATTTCTAGGTGCTGAGATTTATTGCTTTTTTGCACTTTACTTTTAATACTGGAGTAATTCCTTTTGTCTTCAAAGTACACTTATGAGTAATTGAATTTGAGATACTTGGATAGTAGCGTATAGCACCCACATTCGACCTGATGGCGGAGGCATGGCATGGACTTCACAACACACCGGAAGCATTGGGGAGATGTGCTGGTCCATGACCATTGCACAGCCTTGCATAATACACAGAGATTTGTTGGAAGAGATTCCGGGGCACCCACATTCCTCTAGGCAGATTCCTAGTATGCTCAATAGGATTGAGGCCGGTTGACCTGGAGAGCTAGGCAAGCATCCTCGTATTCGTGGAGGGTCCACAATTCAGGCACATTGGACCAATGCATTGTCTTGCTGTCTCTTGCAGGGTGCTGGAGGCGAACAAATGAGTGGTCACAATCTGATAGCTGGATCCTGTCTTGTTTGAGAGATATTGGCAGGTGTATACCAGGGGCCCCATTTCATGCCATGTGAACAGACTCCTTATGAGGATATCATCACTACTATCCTGATTTCTACCCTTATTGCCTCATGTGCTTCATGATGCACTCATAACCTACCTTCGGTGTGTACCAACTGATGCCTCAAATCATATGTCCAGGCGATTTTTGACCATGTTTTGAGAATCCAATGGCAGTGTTCCTTTGCCCATAACATTACATGTAATAAACTTCATTTTTCTTCCTTATTGACATAAACAATAAAAAAAATCTTATATTATTTTATTGCCCACTTAGTCAGTACTAAAATTTGATTAAAATTTGAACATTCACTAAAAAGTTTCAAGTAGAACATGTTTCAGTCCATTGGACCATCTTCAACTACAACTTATTTTCTATTATAAAAGGTTACATAATTATGTACTTAGATTATTTAAAGAAATAAAATTCTAGTCCCATTTTCTCATTCATTAAAATAGTCTTCTCATTATATATAAAGCACATATTAACATTTTTCTTTCTTTCTAAAGGCCTATAAAATCACATGAGGAACATTATTAAGAGAAAGTGTCTCATCACAGCTGTTCCCCTTGGAATGGGATTCAATCCAAAAATGCACTCAAACTAAACTTCAAAACATACTAGTCAAAAACCAAGAAACATCAGATAAGAATTTAAATAAATCTGAAATAACTTAAAATATCCTTAAAAATGAGCAAACCCTTTCACTCAACCCTAAAAAATCTAACTTAATATAAATTTTGAAGGAAAAAAAAAGACCTATAAATACTCAACAAAACACCCAAACAACCCTCTGCGGGTGGGGGACGCACATGTAGAATACACCCGCGTTATCCCCTGCCTGTCATAAGAAGCAACCTAGACGCGGACATGGATTGCGGTTTGGTACAATGTGTTGGACCGCCTGTGGGTGGGAGGGGCCAAGTACATTCACAAGTAATCCCTGCCTTTCGTAGAAAGCGACTAAAAGGGTCATGTGGCCATGGTCCCCTCTTTATTTTTTATTGTTTTTTGAGGGTTACTTGTTGACCAATTAACAATTCTTGATATGTGTGCTGCTCAGAGATGGGCCTCTTACATGTGCGTTTATGCCCGAAAGCCCGTGCAATAACCACCCAGGGAGCAGTGGGTGGGAGCATCATGTACCCTTGCAGTAGTATCCGCCTGACAACACAGGTCCCCACACATCCGAATGCCAGAAGGACATATTATTATTATTATTATTATTATTATTATTATTATTATTATTAGTATTAGTATTAGTATTATTATTATTATTATTATTATTATTATTATTTGTTTTTTATTTTTTCTCTATATTTAGTGCTCTGTATACGCTATTGGGTACGTGCAATTGCGGGTGATTGGAGGAAGGGAGTCCTAGTGCTCATTGCCTCAGTCATCCCGTATTAGGCATCGTCCAACATCGGACCCTGGGCAGTGCTGGCTATGATGAGGTGGGTATTAACCTTGGCTGCTTGGTTCGGCTACACAGACCCCTGATTGGAGTGGATGGCATTCGGGGAGGATGATTTTGGGCATGGCTTCAAAACGTACTCTACCTGCCGAAGGTGGTCCCCCACCGAAGTCTTTAACTTGTGATTCCTTGAGGGGTTCAACCCCTGGGAACAAGCGCAGCCTGAAGGAATGAGATCCAGCTTTCCTAGGTTTCTGGTTGCTACCAGAACTGATGGGAGTGACTTCAAGCTGATAAAGTCTATTTTTTTTTGTTTAGCAGGCACATAGAGGTGTCTACGGTGAACTGGAAGATTTGAAGAAAATGAGCAATGGTAGTTCGTTGTTAAAGACGCGCTCTGCCGTGCCAGCTGATCTGTTGCTCAAGTGCAATCACTTTGGTGATATTCCCATCAAAATGGAAGAGCACAAGACCTTGAATCTAGTTTGTGGAGTTATCTTCCATCGTGATCTCATCTTGAACACTGACGATGATTTGATGAAAGACATAAAGCACCGTGGCGTGACACGCCCGACGCATTACACGCAAAGTCAACGGCGTGTGGGTACTGCTGCTTGTCATAGGTCAGAACTGTCCGGTATATCTTGGTGAGAAGAAGATCCAGGAGATCAAGGCCCTGGATGGTCTTTCCTATCAGGAAGTGCGTAAGTTCAATGCTATGAATGCACCTGCCAAGATGTTAGACTACACGAAGATAGCACAGAGTCTTCCAGATTCATCGTTTCTATCGTCTAAACCTGTTGCGATCGCTGCGTCCAAGGCGGCTGTTGCTCCTGCACGCACAGCCGCAAAGAGTAAAAGCTCAAAGGGGTGGAACCACCCTACCTTTGACCACAGAGAAGTCTGTGCCAGCTGGGACTCCTAATACCAATATAAATGGTTGTTTATTGGACATTATAAAGTCCAAGTCTCCCCACTGTCAGAGGTTGGCAAAAGCCGTGCCCAAGCCTGCGGAGGCAGCATCATCAACCAGGGTTGGAAAATTATCTCCCAGCCCGCCTAAACGTGAAAAGAATGCGGAGAAGGGGAACACCCATACTGGGCGCTCCTGCGAAGGGGAAATCATGCCCTCCATCTGGAAGGTATGAGTCTGCACCAGCAGGTATGCCTACTCCAAAACCTGCGCGCTCCCCTCGTAGGGGGACATCACCCCCCCCCCAGAAAGCGTCGAAGTTCTTGACGGCCATCCCACAATCTGTCGATGACGGGATGGACGTCGAGTTTTCATCTACATCCTCTACATCTATGGATGTAGATGTTGATATTGATAGTGTTTAGGTTTGAGAGCATCTTGTCGCTCATAACCTAACACTCTCTCTCTTAGTCCTCACTATGTCACTGTTACAGTGGAATTGTAACGGTTATGACAGGCATCTTGTTGAGCTACGTCAGCTCGTTAGTAAGTTCGCGGAGAGTATAGTCTGTATTCAGGAGACAAATCTCGGACCAGGTCATCATACGGTCTTGAGAAATTTGAGACTATACTTGACAGAACGATACTATGCTCCCCAGGCGTCCGGTGGCGTGGGTATTTTTGTTCGTTCTGATACTTATAGCGCAGAGGTTCCTCTAAGAACCCCACTAGAAGCAGTTGCGGTGTGTGTACCACTGCCTGTCATAGCAACAGTGTGTAATATTTATTTTCCACCAGGCCAGCCTCTTAACATAAATGATGTCACTGATCTTATAGATCAGCTTCCACCTCCCTTCCTCTTATTGGAGGATTTTAATGTCCATCACCCCATATGGGGCTCTGAAACGCCTTGCCCCAGGGGAAAGGAGTTGGAAACATTAGTAAGAGAGCTGGATTTATGTATTTTGAACACAGGTGAACCAGCTCATTTCAGTGTATGTTATGACACACTCTCTCGCATAGACTTAAGTCTTTGCAGCCAAACATTGGTTCTGCTGTTTCGGTGGAATGCACACGATGATCTCTGTGACATTGACCCTTTTCCCATTATTCTTACTTTGTTGAAACAAAAATCCATCAAGGCTCCCCCTTGATGGATACTTAAACATGCTGATTGGCTAAAAGTTCACATCACTAGCTGTCTTTAACGACGATACCAGGCGGACCATTGACGGCGAAATAACTTACATAACACAAGTTATCCTTGCTGCTGCTGAGGACTCCATTCCCTTCTTTTCAGGGACTCCTCGCCGAAAACTCATTCCTTGGTGGAAGGAAGAAATTGCAGCAGCTGTCAAAGAACGTCGTCGCGCTCATAAACGTTATCGTAGGCAGCCTACTGTGGCCAACATGCTAACATTTAAACAACTCCGCGCTAAGGCGCAAGTTCTTATTCGCCAAAGTAAGAAAGCTTCGTGGGAGAGATACGTGTCGTCTATGACGTCACATACTCCATCATCTCAAGTGTGGACTAAACTTCGACGTGTTTCGGTTATCCAAGGATCCTCTCCTGTACCGGGAATTTCCATTGCTGGCTGTATCGTCACTGAACCACTTTCGATTGCTAACCATCTTGCAACTCATTTCGCGGATGTGTATGGCTACGGAAATTACCATTGTGATTTCCTTGCTCTGAAGCGGGAGCAGATCGTCATCACCTTAGTTTTGCCACTCAAGCTTCAGAGGACTATAACGTGCCCTTTATGGAGTGGGAACTCCGCAGCGCGTTGGCGCTTTGCAAGGACACGTCTCCTGGGCCAGACAATGTCCATAACCAGATGTTGAAACACCTTAGTACCGAGCTCGATAGCTGCAGTCGCTTAAGTGCGGCCAGTATCCAGTATTCGGGAGATAGTAGGTTCGAACCCCACTGTCGGCAGCCCTGAAAATGGTTTTCCGTGGTTTCCCATTTTCACACCAGGCAAATGCTGGGGCTGTACCTTAATTAAGGCCACGGCCGCGTCTTTCCCACTCCTAGCCCTTCCCTGTCCCATCGTCGCCATAAGACCTATCTGTGTCGGTGCGACGTAAAGCAACTAGCAAAAAAAAAAAAAAAACACCTTAGTGTGGATAGTCTATTATATTCTTCGAGCGTTCAACCGAATCTGGATAGGGGGTGAGTTTCCGTCTCGGTAGCGAGAGGGCATAGTCATTCCTGTCCTCAAGCGTAACAAAAATCCTATTTGTCTCACTAACTACTTGTGTAAGCTATTTGAGACGATGGTAAATCGCCGACTTGTGTAGTGTCTGGGGAAACAAGGACTTTTGTCCGAGTACCAATGTGGTTTTTGAGCCGCTCGCTTGACCACTAACCACCTGGTACGCCTGGAAAGTTTTTTCCAGGATGCATTTCTCCACAAACAGCATTTGGTGGCTGTTTTCTTCGACTTAGAAAAGGCCTTATGACCCCACATGGCGATATGGTATCTTTTCAGTCCTTCATCAATGGAGATTCCGAGGTAACTTGCCGGTATTTATTGCGAATTTTTTGTATCTCCGTCTATTCCGTGTCTGAGTTGGGAGGGCATATTCGCAATACCACGTTCAAGAATATGGAGTCCCACAGGGATTGCTTCTTAGTGTCACTCTGTTTGCAATTGCCATAAACGGTATTGTCGCTGCTGCTGGTTCAGCAGCAATACCGTCGCTATATGTGGACGATTTTGCTCTGCATTATAGCTCGCAGAGCGATAATTACAGCAAGCTATTAGGAGAGTAGAACGGTAGACTTCAGAAAATGGCTTTCGGTTTTCATAATAAGAAGTTATCATATTAATAAAAACCACCTTTCCAATACACAATAGTCCTTTATATTTAGGATAAAATCATTAATGGATATTATAATTAGGACAGGTTTCGCTCATGCTTAGTGAGGATCATCATCTAGAGATAACTTAATCCATGGTGGGTCAGGGCCCTGATCCCGGTATATATAACGAAAAAACGTCGAATATTACATTGATAAAATATGAATTTTAACAATTTAAAAATAATCAGTAAGATTATATTATGTCTATTGAAACAAATATTGACCATTAAAATTGCTTAAAATGTAAGTGGAATGAATGACATGAAGATGTTACAATAATATATAGTGATTAATTGTTCGTATAAATCGATGACCATAATAATCTTCGCTCAGTGGCATTGGACTGCTTATAATTAAAAACAGTTATTTACATAAGGGTGAGCTCTTGTAATGAACTATGATGTTTCATAAAATAGACGATGAGGAATGGCTAAAATCACATATACAGTATTGGTTGAAAAACGAACTCCACAGAAGGATAAAACATCGTCTGGATTGGAGTAAATAACCTTATGGGACTCCCTTGCGTTGTGTATCAAACATTATTATTATTATTATTATTATTATTACTATTATTATTATGTGTAGATAATGAATTACCGAGCTCGATAGCTGCAGTCGCTTAAGTCCGGCCAGTATCCAGTAATCGGGAGATAGTGGGTTCGAGCCCCACTGTCGGCAGCCCTGAAGATGGTTTTCCGTGGTTTCCCATTTTCACACCTTAATTAAGGCCACGGCTGCTTCCTTCCAATTCCTAGGCCTTTCCTATCCCATCGTTGCCATAAGACATATCTGTGTCAGTGCGACGTAAAGCAAATAGCAAATAGATAATGAATTAATATTGGGCTTCATCTCGTAGAATCATAACTTGCAATTTCGGTTTTCAATCGCGAAGACCTCCGTTGTCCACTTTTGCCGGCAACGTACTCTTCGTCCGCATCCCAAGCTTTATTTAGGAAATGTTGCTCTTCCCGTAATTGACACCTAATGATTTCTTGGGCTCCTTTTCGATAGCAAGTTATCATGGTAGCCACATGTGCGACATTGAAAGTGCAGTGCACCAAGCAGTTGAATATCTTGAAGTTTCTTAGCAGCGCTAATTGGGGGGCTGACCACACGGTGCTCCTACTATTTTATAGGGCACATATATCATCCAGGTTAGACTACGGCAATGCAACATATGGATCAGCGTACTTGCAAAACTGAATAGCATCCACTACGGGGGGGGGGGGGGGGTAGGTTGGCAACGGGAGCTTTTCGTACAAACCCCATTGCTAGCCTGCTCACTGAATCTGGTGTGCCGCCTTTACGCCTTAGGCGCCAGGAAATGCTTCTGACCTATGCTTCAAATTTGCGAAGATGCCACTACACCCAAGCTATCCTTGCGTATTTCACAATGGAGACTGGCCGTTGTACGATGCTCATCCTCGAGCAGCGCAGCTGGTTGGAATACACTTGGATAACAGTTGCAGATTGTTTGATGTACCTTCAGTTCCTTGCCTTGTCAGACAACCAAGTGGGGTACCTCCATGGATAATATGACGACCTGAAATAATCCTGGATCTGCACATTGGCCCGAATTAAAGCACGGACCCTTCGCTTTATCGGAGGCTCTTTCTGTACGTTGTTGGCTGGTATCCAGGTTCAGTCGTCGTTTACACTAATGGTTCGAGGTCAGAAATGAAGGTGAGCTGTGTGTTCATTGTTGACAATAATAGGTTCCTTTTTGCTCTTCCGGAAACCTGTAGTGTGTACACAGCATGGCTCTATGCTATCTGTGAAGCTCTGCGATACGCACTTTCCGTTGACTGCTGTCACTTTCTTTTGTGTACTGACTCCATGAGCTCACTACAGTCTGTTGATACCTGTTTCCCTCGGCACCCTGTGGTGCAGTGGATCCAGGACCTGCTGGCCGGGTGTTCAGATGCCGGCACCAGAATCACGTTCATGTGGCTCCCAAGCCACATGAGTGTAGAGGGAAGCGAGTTAGCAGATAGGGCTGCCATGGAGGCAGTTACACTGCCCCCCTTGCCTTACAAGGTTCCAGCAAATGATATTCGCACTCAGCTGAGACATCTGGTTATGTCCCATTGGGAGATGGAGTGGCAGGCCACTCCACTTCCAGATAATCTGAGAGCGATAAAAGGAACAACAAAGGTATGGAGGACTTCCCTTCGGGCTTCTCGGAGGGAAGCAGTATTTTATCATCTTTGGATCAGCCACGGTATACTGACGCACTCTTATTTACTGAAAGGAGAATCCCCTCCAGTGTGTACTTGCGGGGATCATTTTACCGTGGAACACATCCTTAGGGAGCGTGTGGACCTGGTCGATCTGCACCATAGGCTAAAACTCCCGAGTACAGTCTCCCTCCTCCTGCAAGATGACTATCAGTCAGCAGAATTCGTCATCCTTTTTATGAGGGATAGTGGTTTTTTTATCGTGTGTGATAATGTCTCTCATGTTTGGGTAATCCGCAGCTGGCCCTTCACAATATGCAATGTTGAGAGCACCCCTTCGCAGGAACACCTCGTGACTGGGATATCTACAGCTTTGTAAAGGTAATGTAAATTTTGTTTCGTCCCTTTTCACCAGGCCAATCACACCATTTCTTCGAAGTGTTATTTGAACTATTCTTCACTACAGTGAGAGGTGGTGATTATTGATTTAAGAGGAAGTACAACTGGGCAACCATCCTCTGTATAACACTGATCATAGAGAAAAAATGGAAGGGATCCAACACTTCAAGAATCAAAGTATCAGCCAAGGAAAGACAAGGGCCACGAAGGGCGTTAAAATGGAAGACTCCTTAGGCCTCGAGTGCTCTAATACCGTCGGGGTGGAAGAGAACAAGAGTTGACCAACGGAGGTTGGATGGGATAGATGAATATCCTTTGTCCTAGTGTATTTGTGTTAACTGCTCTTTTATCCCATTGTCTCTACTTTAGTTCGTGTTTGAGTATTTTAAGGTGTCATTTTAACTTCTAATTTGAATTATATATATATTGTACCGGGAACACCGCTACGACAGAAGTCCGAAGTATGTTTGTTAAACTTCGCGCGAGATGGAAGGTGGGCAGCCCGCCGAACGCAGTGACGTACCCAGCGAGTGACGTGGCCGCCGTAAGCCAGCTATCCGCTACCATATATGGTAATGATCCAGCTCGTCCTCAAAAGTACATTTTGACACTGCCATCTTAAAAGCCCTTACAATGGACATCATCTGTTAAGATTTCAAGAAAATCCACCGAGTATTATAGAAGTTATAAGGGTAGATAGTACCCGAGTTCTAGACACTTCCATGCGAACGTGTTTAAAAGGATGACCACCCGACCTACGAATTCAGTGTCTGTCACTCCGCCGTCTCTGTGACACTGGTGACAGAAGTATTGTGTGTGTCGAACTTCTAGTCGACAGTCTGCGAAATCCAAGTTCGGTATTTTCTCTAAGTGTTGTATCGGGACTTTATCATATTCTTGAAGTGCCTGAATGGGACTTTATTTTTTGCGAGCATCGTATTGGAACTTTGTCATATTGACACATTGGGACTTTGTTTTTTTCGTGTGTCGTGATTAGACTTTGATATTTTCTTAAAGTGCCATATAAGAACTCTGTTATTTTTCTGAAGCGTCTCATTGGAACTTAGTTATTTTCGCCAAGTGTCGCGAGAAGACTTCATTATTTTCTTAAGGTAACATACTGGAACATTGTCATCGAAACTTTATTTTCTTCGAGTGTCGTGTTGGGACTTTAATATTTCGACACGTTGGAACTTTATTTTCTTCGAGTGTCGTGTTGGGACTTTAATATTTTGGCACATGGGAACTTTGTTTTTTTTCTACACATTGGAAGTTTGTTATTTCTACACATTGGAACTTTGTTATTTCTACACATTGGAACTTTGTTTTTTTTTGAAGTGCCACATAGGGACTTACTTATTCGACGACGATTGAAAGGACTTCGAATTTTCACGAGTGTTGTGTACCGCATTGAACTTACGTTTCGAACTTATTCGAACTTATATTTTTGAATCAATTTGTGGAACATTGAAATTTTCCGAGCGTGTAGAATGAACTTGTGCCCTACCAACATAAACTTTCGTGTGAACGATGTGACTTGTTTTCTCAAGTACCTCATTGAATTTACATCTTGTAAAGACTATGAAACTTAGGGGACATTCAACATTGCGTTTAATTGTGAAATATGCAATACTTTCCACGTGCTGCACAGGGACTTATGTTTTGATTCTTAAAGACTGTGACAATTCAGAATACGCATATCGCATTTCCAGAAAGCCTAGAACTTTCCAGTATTTTGAGTGATCCATAATTTATGAAGTCACACTTTTTCTTTCAAATATTATTTTCTTTAATGGCTATTCACTTCGCCTATTAATGCAACAGGACAGTTTCCGAGTGCTACTTATTCAGTTCATTGCCAATATGTTTTAAATCTTCAGAACTATGCGTTTAGGACTGCAGTGACAGTAATCCTCTAGAACATTCTGACTTACAGCGAGCTTGCATTATGAACTTGCATTTCTACCAGTACTTGTTCTTCGAGTGATTATTCCAGAACGTTTTGATTTAATATCTAGAGTGCAGTAACCATAATTAAAAGGTCATATCTGTTCAGACAGTGCCCTGAAAGTGTGGAGTGCCGTACATGAAATTCAAGTGTGGATTATGTCTCGAATCGAACCCAGGAACGTGTGCCGATCTTCGGGACATTCCAGAACGTCGAGACATTGCAGAACGTCGAGACTTCCAGAATGTCGAGACATTTCCAGAACCTCCAGACATTCCAGAACTCCTCATCCGAGCAGGTGTGGTCCCTGCCCAGTCGATGTCCAGCACCATCCCAGGACTTGGAGGTACCAACCAGCCACGACACTTCCACGCTGCTGTACGAAGGTGATATGAACTTGCTTTTGATGATCAATAAACTCAATTTATCAAAATAATCTCTCAAATTGATAACTATACCTCTCTCTGTACCAGCTCCAATGATAAAGCCACTCCCTAGGTTAAGAATCATGCTCGTTCATTTAATATCAAGCGCCTTAAAGATATGAACACATTTTTACGGGTACATATATATATATATATATCTGTACTTCCAGCAATGCCTTATTTCATTGCCACTTGTATTTTCTGTATTTTTATTAGAAAACAAGGCATTGTGAATTAGATCCACTGATAGTTTTAACCTCATAATCATTTTTCATCACCATTTATTTTAAACTCCAGTCAGTGGATTATTTTAAAATTTTTAATATATCATATCATGTTGTCCATCTCGTACCATTAGGGGCCAATAACCTTAGATGTTAGGCCGGGGTGCTGGGGGTATGTGTTGTCTTCATCATGGGCCATAAAGTCTGCTGTGGGGTATGCAAACACAACAACATTAGTGCTTGGATACTAAGTGACTCGCAGGCTGCATTGAACGCAATCAAGGACAAGCATGATGTCATCCCAATAGCTGCTGCTATAAGATCTACTAAATACTGCAATTAAGTAAGAATGGGATACACCTCGAGATATGGCAGAGTGCTTAATTGATTTCAGAGGTTGGTTTATATTTTGTCGTGTCTGTTTAAATTACGGAAAGGCTATTAGCGAGAAGGTTATCGTTTCTCTACTGGCGCTTGAGGTATGTTTTCAGATTCCCTATGGGAATCAACATCTATATCATATATAGCTGACTCCAGTGCAAAACATTAGAGCCCGAATTCATTCTCACTTAGTTTCTATCTGGCCATGGAAAATTTAAGTGCTACTTTGAACACTTTAAAAGTAATATTGCTGACTAATATTTGTATTTTTGTGGACCTTCTCAAACAGTGGACCATTTAACGTTCAACTGTGCCGTGTTTGGAAGGATGAGACTCAATCTTGAGTGTCGCCTAGACAATTGTTGTGTGGAACTCTCAAAGCCATTATACCATCTGTTTATAAAACCCTGCTGCTACAGACAGTTCCTTAAGTTCGTTCACCACATCTGTCGTGTACCGACCTCCCACGGACTCGAACCGGCGGACTGCCAGGTGGAAGGCAGCCGGGATTCGCAGCCGAGTCTAGAGCTCAAGGTGTCAGAGGAGATTAATTAGTGTTAGAATAATGATAGTCATCGACATGAGACACCTTGTAGTACTTGAGTAATTGTATAATAATTATAGTTAGATTTAATAATTGGAAAGCAGAAGGAAGCTTTCAGTTAAGTATTGGAGAGCGGTTTGTGAAACGCGCTAGCTTACGAAAGCTGTTGACTACAATAAGATATTTACTGTGTGTCAACAAACAAAGCTGGTATGCGGGCCAGGCGGACCGCCTGACGCCCGACAAAGAGACAAAACTAAGTACACGGCCAGTCAAGGCCATTACAGATGCGCTTTAGGAAAACAAGGAAAGATGAAGACAAAGTAAGACAGAAGACAGTAGTGCCTAGGTAGCAGCACTTACTGTGACAACTATTGAGAATAGCCACTTGAGGGCACTAGTGACTGGATGATCAGTTTAGCAATGCCTGTAAGACCCAATCCCTTAGTAGGAGGTAGGGATAGAACTTTGAGTTCAGGAGCGGAGATATAACCCCTGGCCAAGATGGCGCGGGGCCTTCTTCCAGCCAGTAGTTCGTACTTGTCAGAACGATATTCTTGTCGAGCATAGCCCAAGTGCCGCAGAGCAAGATTCAGATAGACGCGTAGTAGAACAGTAGGCGCGTGAAATAAGCTCGCTCTCTCTATAGATCATTACATTCAGACTTGTAAATATACTGTACATAGTAGTTTTAGTGTCCTCAGCAATAAAGGACAGAGAAACCATTTCATCTTTTATTTCGGGAGTTGCGGGACAAGTCATACCTACAATTACCTCCCTACATTCCGCTCGGCAGGACAGGTAATACTTCAACATCCAACGGCCTGGTGACCAACCTACGAGATCGTCTCACAGGACAGGTAGGTCACGACAGGCACGTATAAAAATTTGGTGTCAGGTAGTGCAGGGTCCCGAGTTCGATCCTCGAACAGTGTCAACTCGCCGAAATTACGTGAGAGAACCGCGACTTCGCAGAAGATTTCCGTGTGAGAAAATCGCGACTTCGCAGAAGATTGTCCGAACCGCGCTACCGCGTAATTTCGTTCGTGTGCCGTGCATCGCAGAAGAGGAGCATCACTACCGCAGCCTACTAAGCCAGCCCAGCAGAGGGGTAGCAGTCCAGTAGCAGACAACGCCATCCGGTGGAGACGCAGCACTACAGCCGACTACTCATCCAGCCCAGCAGTGAGGCAGCATTGCAGATTAAGGTAAGCTGAATATTTATTTCAAATGGCACGACAGAATAGTTCAGTACCAGCAGACCGAGGCACTGAGATGCTCGAGGACGAGGTGGAATCAGTAAGTATGAGTGGGCCTTTTGTTACAGTAGTAGAAGGACATCGTCTCATTGGACGAGAGTTTGATGGCAGTCAACCAGATAGATTGCATGAGTTCATAGCTAATGTAGATGCTGCTGTTCGTATGATTAAGGATGAGGATCAAGAGTTGTTTTTCAAGTATATTTTAACTAAGGTTACGGGCAGAGCCCGAGATAAGTTGTTGTACAGACGTGATATACATAACTGGGAGAAAGCCAAGCGGGCATTGATAGAATATTATGGCCAGCAAGGCACGTTAGATTTGTACATTTGTCAAATGTTCCAAACAGCGCAGGACCCGCGAGAATCAGTGGCACTTTGGGCGCACAAAATAGAAACATTGTCAGCTTCTTTTAGAGAGGCAATACTTGAGGATGAATTAGAGGAGGATCGTGACGCACAGTTGAAAATAACGAGAAAAATATGTGTTGCTAGTTTCATACAAGGATTAGCCAACCCTAGAATACAAGCTAGAGTACAGTCAGAAAAGGGCGTCACTTTTGAGAGGGCCGTTGCACTTGCACAGCAGGAAGAAACTGTAATATTGTCAAAGAAGGCACGAGAGGGCCTACAACACAAACATAGTTCAGGGTTTAGCAAGCGCAAACCAGAACAGGAGCGCAGTGCAGCACCAAAGTGGCATACTAAGCCAACACATGCTAGTGTTAGGGTGGTCTGTTACAATTGTAGCAAGGAAGGCCACATAGCAAGGAACTGTAAGAACACAGGAACGCAGGGGGCTCACACCACACAGACCGCTAGTTCCAATACAGCTACAGGGGGCACCTTCAGTAAATTAAAATGCCGCTATTGTGGGAAGACAGGGCACATTGAACGTGACTGTAGAAAGAAACAGAGGGACAAGGAAACAGAGGTACGAGAAACAGTGCGCATAGTACGCACACAACCAAACACAGTGACAGGTGAAAACAGAACTTGTTATCGTTGCGGCCGAAAAGGTCACATACAGGTGAATTGTCGACAAGGTGCACAAACTCCGGTGATGCGTACGGATAACCGCAGGTGCTATTCGTGTGGCCAACAGGGCCATACTCAAAGAAATTGTCGAAAAGCCCAAGGCAAGTCCACGGGCAACAGGGCCATGAAAGGCCAAACTCAGAGTGATCGCATAGGGGGCAAGGCCGTAAGATACCGAGCCCAATGCGAACATTGTGATAGGTGGTCACATCGAACCCAAGACTGTTGGTTCAAAAAGAAGGGCGGCAGTACGCAAGCCACGAAAGCCTCCGTGGCTCAGGCGGCAAACTAGAACGGGCCCGTAGCAAGGGGATAGTTACGGAGGCCCGCACACCAGAAGGTCCCAAGAATTCTGACGTAGAAGGCACGGTGCTGATCCAGGTTGCGAACCAAGGAAGACCGTTGAGATTTTTGATAGATACTGGGTCCGATGTCAGCCTAGTTAAGAGGCAATCGGTACCCAAGAAATGCCTGATTGACGGGAGCAAATCAATTGAATTAGCAGGTGTAAGTAAAGGAATAATTTACACCCAGGGTACTGTACGTTTTGCCATTGGAAACACAAGTCACACGTTTCATGTGGTAGGGAGTGATTTCCAATTAACACAGGATGGTATAGTTGGGCGAGACCTTCTGACAGATAGCGTGATTGACTATAGGGAAGGTCATGTCACCATAAGAGGGCGACAATACCCTATGGGGGCGCGAGAAACGAAGGTGATCCGTCTCGAACCAAGGACCCAGAAGGTCGTTGTTATAGAAGTAGATCGGAATCTACCCTTAGGAATTATTGAGAAGGAAGAGGTGATACCAGGGGTGTACCTCGCAGGGTGCCTAACCAAATCAGAGCACCATGAAGCAGTGGTTAGCATGATGAATACCACTGAAAAGGCGGTGACTTTACACAGTCCACGAGTGCACATACAGGAGGTAGATAAAACCTGCCTGGCACAAGTGCGAAAGGTAGAGCAGAACAGTAGAGTGGCAAACGGAGAACCGGCCACTCAGAAACCCGATCACAGCGGGTGATAGACTGTTTGCGAGTTGATCACCTCACGCAGGTAGATAAGGAAGGGATATACGCCATCTGTGCTGAGTACAATGATATCTTCCATCTTGAGGGAGACAAATTAACTCACACTGATGTACTACAGCATGAGATCCCTACACCCCAAGATCAACCTCCAATTAATGTACGACCATAGAGACTTCCCGAAGCACAGAAGGGGGAGATACAAGCTCAAATAGATAAGATGCTGAATGATGAAATTATCACACCTAGCACATCAGCCTGGAATTCGCCATTACTTTTAATTCCCAAGAAGTTAGACGCCTCAGGGAAACAAAAATGGAGGGTCGTGATCGACTTTCGAAAATTAAACGAGATAACGATAGGAACCAGTTATCCCCTGCCATTAATTTCAGAACTGTTAGACGCCCTTGGCAAGGCGAGATATTTTTCTACCTTAGATCTCGCGAGTGGCTATCACCAGGTGTTGTTGAAGCCTGAAGACAGGCCAAAGACAGCATTCTCTGCGCTAGGACGCAAGTACGAATTCAGGAAAATGCCCATGGGTTTGAAAGACGCGCCAGCCACGTTTACGAGGCTGATGAACAATGTGCTCACAGGGTTAACAGGTATAAAATGTCTGTGTTACCTGGATGACGTCATTGTGTACGGGAGTTCAATCCAGGAGCACAATGCGAAGCTAAGAGACGTATTTCAAAGGCTGAGAGAGAACACGCTGAAACTCCAGCCAGATAAGTGTGAATTCCTAAGAACCGAAGTAGCGTTCCTAGGACATGTAATTACTGACGAAGGTGTCTTACCAGACCCACGTAAGGTACAGGCCGTTAAGGACTTTCCGAGGCCGACCACTAGCCGCCAGATCAAGCAGTTCTGCGGACTGAGTGGGTACTATAGGAAGTTCATACCTAACTACAGCAAAATCGCGAAACCGCTGTATCAGTTAGTGAAGAAGGACGTTCCCTTTGTATGGGGAGACGATCAGGAACAAGCGTTCCAGATACTAAAGCAAAAGCTAATTGAGGAACCTATATTGCAGTATCCGGATTTTGAAAAACCATTCGTTGTTACCACTGATGCGAGCAACGAAGCGGTTGGGGCAGTATTGTCACAAGGACCTATCGGAAAAGACCTTCCAATTGCCTATGCAAGTAGAACGCTTAATAAAGCAGAAATGAATTATAGCGTAACTGAGAAAGAATTGTTGGCAATAGTGTGGGCAGTAAAGTATTTCAGACCATATTTGTTTGGTAGAAAATTCACTGTTGTGACAGACCATAAGCCATTGAAGTGGGTCTTCAACGTGCAAGATCCGTCTTCACGCCTGCTAAAGTTCAGGCTGAAGCTGGCGGAATACGACTTCGACGTCGTATATAAGCAGGGCAAACAGAACTGCAATGCAGATGCCCTGAGTAGGAATCCCACTGAACCCAAGTGCCAAGCGCGAGTGGTTAACTCGGCTCAGCACAGGTCTCACCCAGAGACAACAGTAGAAACTCAGGCCTCAGACGAGAATAGGGAGGAGGTACTGTCTTCAAAACCCGAGGACGCTACGACAGAGGGAATTGAAGCGGACGGTAGCGAGGTTTCCGAGGACGCTAACGCAGAGGAGATTTCGCCCGAAGGTAGTTTATCTGAGGAAGAGAACGAATTAGGCGAAGCTGAAAAGCTAGCCATTTTGAAAGAATGTCATGATTCTTTGGTGGGAGGCCACCAAGGAATAGCGCGCACGTACGCCAGGGTACGTGAACGAATTCAGTGGAAGGGCATGAAAGGGGACATTGAGCGCTATGTACGCACATGTCCCTCCTGCCAAAAGAATAAAGGGACCAGACCAGACGTCAGGGCTCCCATGAGAATCACGGATACCCCGAACACAGTCTTTGAGAAGATATCCCTAGACGTAGTTGGACCTCTTCCGTTGACAGAGGCAGGAAACAGGTACATACTGACATGCCAAGATCAGCTGTCTAAGTACCTAGTAGCGAGTGCCATGCCTAATCAGGAGGCAGAAACCGTGGCACGGACGCTAATCAATAACGTAATAAGTATCTACGGGATACCAGAGCAGATTCTCACTGACCAGGGTAGTAATTTCATGAGTGATGTGTTTAAGACGCTGTGTAAAACGCTGCGCATTCGTAAAACACACACTACGGCTTTCAGGCCACAATCGAACGGTAGCATAGAGAGATCCCATAAGGTGCTCACGGAGTACCTAAGGCATTATGTCTGCTCAGGGGAGCAGAATGACTGGGACAAGTATTTGCCTACAGCTAGCTTTGTGTATAATACCACAAAGAGCACAAGTACAGGGTTCACACCCTACGAATTAATTTTTGGAAGGAAGGCAAATATCCCAGGTGTGCTGCAAAAGCCACCTGAAATGAATTACAATGAACACCAGAACGTGGTGGAGGAACTGACGGCACAGCTTAGGCGAAATCACGAGGCCGCCAGAAAGACTTTAATAGAGCGAAAGGAATTAGAGAAAGAAAACTACGACAAAAAGCAAAATGAGGTCACCTTTCAGGTAGGTGATAAGGTTCTTTTGCGCAATGACGCATTGCGAAGAGGAAAATCCAGAAAGCTAAGCCCACCATTCGAAGGTCCGTACGAAATAGTAGATGTTTCAGGGGTGAACTGCACCCTACAGATGAATAAGAAGGGGAAAAGAGTTAAGGTACATAAGAACCGTTTGAAATTGTACTTGTAGATGTGTGAAATGAGAACTGGGAAGCGAATGTATTCACAGATAGAAAGGTAACACACATCCTGTCTTTACCTTGCAGGTAGACAGCAGATATGGCGCGAATGCTAGGATTGTTGTCGATCGTAGTAGCAGTGATAGTCGTGACGTCACATCGCTACAGAATAGCCAGAGAAATACTGGATGTCAAGGTGACACCATATGAGAGTACTCCAGGGGCATACTTCGACAATCAGGGTGAGATACAGTTATACCATACGGAATGGACACTAGTTACCTATGTAAACCTGAATAAATTAAGTGATGTATTTTCAAATGTCAAGAGACACATACACTGGACTCAATTAATATGTACACAGTTAGAAAGAAGTACTAACCTAACATGTCAACAGGATGTTAAAATGCTAAGTGCACAATTAGATAGAATTAGGGAATCGAAGGAATTAATTACGAGGATTACTAAACCAATAGGGGAAACGGATAACACTAGGCGAAAACGAGGCCTAATTAACGCAGTAGGTTCCATCGCAAAGGCATTATTTGGAACATTAAGTCAAGAGGATGCCGATAAATATGAGTCAAAAATTAGTGAGTTAGAGCAGGAACAGCTTTCAATTATGAAAATTGCAAAAGACCAGATGATAGTAGTAAAATCAACATTGCAATCTATGAACAGCACCATTTACGATGTCACAGCCAATGAGCAGAGATTAACTCAAAACATTGCAGAAATTAGATCTTATCTTGCCAATAGCACGCTTCAGATTACAGAAGCACTTAAGCAAGTAGAACTAGAAAACTCAGTGAATAGGCATTTAATGGAGATTGAAGGCCTTCTCATACAACTGTATGAGCATTACAGTGTTGTATTATCAGGTATAATGAATGCTCACGTAGGAGTCATTCAGGTGCAAATAATTTCACCAGATGATATTATTAAAGGTTATAAGAAAGCTCAGGGAGATTTCCCTAAAGGATTGTCCTTGCCATTTGATTTAAAATCAGCTTACGGCTACTTGATTTACAAGGTAGCCACAGTGGAAGTGTTCGCCAACAAAAATTATCTAGTGTACGTCATCAAGACACCCCTTACAGATAGGGTAACTTATACAATGTTTCACATGATTCCATTCCCCACGTATATGAAGAGTAATCCACACCATTTTGTTTATATTCAAGAGACCAAGGATTATATCCTTATGGACAAGGAGAAACAAACTTATGTTCAATTAGACAAAGATCAGGTAAATCAATGTAAGCTAGTAACACCCAGTTGGAGACTATGTCATGTTAAATTCCCTATTAATACAGTGTACACTCAAAAGAGTTGCGCGATCCAGTTAATTATTGGAGTTAGTCAGATTCCAGATAATTGTGATAAAAGAGTGCTTCCCGTTCAACAACTCATGTGGATACCTATCAGAGCTAACAGATATATATACGTATCACCAGAAGAAGTTAAAGTAACATGTATGTGTAAGGATACCACCAGTGATATCAGGTTAACAGGTACTGGTATTCTTGTTTTAAGTGCAGGTTGCACAGTATACGGGCCACATAATAAAATACAAGGTGTAGGTGAAGTGAACACTACACAAAGTAAAGACTTTGTACCAGAAGTCACACTTGATTATGACTGTTGTGAACAGATTAGTGAAATCAAGTTAGAACAGATACCCGAAATGAGTAAGTTGTCATTAAACAATTTACTAAATCATATTAACGATTTACAATGGGCTACCCATAAGACACAAGAAGTGGACGATATGGTGAGACAAAAAGAAGAAGAACTGCAAAGACAAATGGTCTATCAACATATTAATGTGTACAGATATATTGTGTGGATAGTTGTTGGTATCATAAGTTTAATTTTAATTTGTTACTGTTGTAATTGTTGCTGTCCGAAACTAGGGTTTCCAGCAAAGAGATGGTTTGATGATGCACGGGCTCATTGCCCTAATATATGTATAAAACAAACGGTAATCACGAAGGGAGATAAGGTTAAGACTTCAGATGAGGATTTAACTATATTCCAACGTCCCAGGCGGATCCGGGGACGCCCGGAGATGTCTGAGGAGATCATGGAATTACACTCCAGGCCTGCTGGGGGACGCCCTAGTACCCCTGTGAGATCTATAGAAGCAATAGAAATAGACGCAAGTGATAATCAGAGTAGAGAACAACCTTCCCCTTCACCACAGGGTCGCCGATCCTTACGTACCGGCAACATCAGAGTATAAATAGTGTAGGACAGAAATGGACGCAACGTATGGTTGCATCCATTTCTTCCCTAAGGGGGGAGATGTCGTGTACCGACCTCCCACGGACTCGAACCGGCGGACTGCCAGGTGGAAGGCAGCCGGGATTCGCAGCCGAGTCTAGAGCTCAAGGTGTCAGAGGAGATTAATTAGTGTTAGAATAATGATAGTCATCGACATGAGACACCTTGTAGTACTTGAGTAATTGTATAATAATTATAGTTAGATTTAATAATTGGAAAGCAGAAGGAAGCTTTCAGTTAAGTATTGGAGAGCGGTTTGTGAAACGCGCTAGCTTACGAAAGCTGTTGACTACAATAAGATATTTACTGTGTGTCAACAAACAAAGCTGGTATGCGGGCCAGGCGGACCGCCTGACGCCCGACAAAGAGACAAAACTAAGTACACGGCCAGTCAAGGCCATTACAGATGCGCTTTAGGAAAACAAGGAAAGATGAAGACAAAGTAAGACAGAAGACAGTAGTGCCTAGGTAGCAGCACTTACTGTGACAACTATTGAGAATAGCCACTTGAGGGCGCTAGTGACTGGATGATCAGTTTAGCAATGCCTGTAAGACCCAATCCCTTAGTAGGAGGTAGGGATAGAACTTTGAGTTCAGGAGCGGAGATATAACCCCTGGCCAAGATGGCGCAGGGCCTTCTTCCAGCCAGTAGTTCGTACTTGTCAGAACGATATTCTTGTCGAGCATAGCCCAAGTGCCGCAGAGCAAGATTCAGATAGACGCGTAGTAGAACAGTAGGCGCGTGAAATAAGCTCGCTCTCTCTATAGATCATTACATTCAGACTTGTAAATATACTGTACATAGTAGTTTTAGTGTCCTCAGCAATAAAGGACAGAGAAACCATTTCATCTTTTATTTCGGGAGTTGCGGGACGAGTCATACCTACAATTACCTCCCTACATTCCGCTCGGCAGGACAGGTAATACTTCAACATCCAACGGCCTGGTGACCAACCTACGAGATCGTCTCACAGGACAGGTAGGTCACGACACATCTTCAGTAATTTAGTTTTCTAATTTTGTGTCAATGACCAATAACTAACTAACGGATCAAAACTATAACCCTAATATACTCTGTAAAACAGGTACATACTATTAGGATATCCAATCAATAAATACAGTAGAATCCCGCTATAGCGAGTACGGTATATAACGAGAACTCCGTTATAGCGACGACCTTTTTCTGTCCCTTCAAAATTCCTACATTAAACTGTGTATCGTCCTTCGGTTACAGCGAGAGCCCTATCACTGACGCATCCGTTATTACGAGCGATTAAGCGTGCACGATTTTTTCCGTTCCATATGCACCCCAGCGATGATATTGCATGCGATCGATTACCTTCGGCATAGTTTCCTCGCTATGTGCACTAGCAAGTTCTCTTGTTGACATTCGAAGGCGATGTCGGAGTCGATTAGTAATACCCATCGACAGCTGTTCCATAAAGAAAATTCAAAATGAAAGAGAACATATTTTTGTGATAAATGCGTAAATAACATGTCCGATAATGGTTGTTAACTCGTTAAAAATTAACGCTGACTAAACGACCGCTTAATTTTGAGGCTAAATACTGCAATTAAGTAAGAATGGGATACACCTCGAGATATGGCAGAGTGCTTAATTGATTTCAGAGGTTAGTTTATATTTTGTCGTGTCTGTTTAAATTACGGAAAGGCTATTAGCGAGAAGGTTATCGTTTCTCTACTGGCGCTTGAGGTATGTTTTCATCATACGTATAGTACGGTTAAGTTAGGATAGGTGACTGGGAAAACTGAAACGTTTGCAACAAAATGCGATCGATCGTCGGTACGGTATAGTTTTCACAATTTGTGCATTTGCGAGCTTTCTCGTTTACATTCAAAGGCAATGTTGGAGTTGATTAGTAATACCCGTCGACTGCTGTTCTCCAAAGCAAATTCGAAATGAATGTTTTCGTAATAAATGCGTAAATAACGTGGCCGATTGCAGTTGTTAACTCGTTAAAAATAAAGACTGAATTAAACGATATCTGAATTTTAATGTCATATACGGAAATTAAGAAAAAATGTGATACACCTCAAGATATGGCAGAGTACTTCACTGATTTCAGAGGATATTTCATATCTTATCGCGTCTAGTTAAATTTCAGAAAGGCTATGTACATGTAAATTTTTCGCGAGGAGGTTATCATTTCTCTACATGTATTTCAAATATGTTTTCATGATACACATACGGTTAGGTTAGGTGACACTGTTTGAAGAAGAAAGGTGTTTGCCACAGAAACCTCTGGGGTGAACCATATTTCTCCGAATCCAAGACTTTTTTCTCAGAATCTCATGCGAAAACCCAAGGGTTGTTGTATTTGCGACCTAACAGTAAGTTAATGGATACCACTGGCAACTACCGCGGTAATCACGCTGCTTCTTTTCACACGCGCACAGAACTCATTGACAATAAACGACCGCCTCTTTATTATAACTTACATCGCTAGCCGCGACAACTGGTTGTACAGTGTCTGTGTGTAACATCACTGGATCTCAGGAAATAGTGAAGAAAGAATGACGTTCTATTAGCCTCTACAAAAACGTTTCTCAAATCTGCAGAATGTCATCAAAACATGTGACCCTTCGAATTCTTAAAAAGGCCATGGCTACTCAGTGGCAGAGTTATAACGCATCTATTGTACTTGACGCTTAGTAAAATGAAGTTTTATAGACTGCAGGAATTTTTTCGTGATGGATAGTCGCATTGTAAAGATACGTGGAAAAGGTATTGCCGGCAAATTTTCAGCGGGTTCTAGTCGATATTATGATGCCAATTTTAAGTTAATGGTTATTAAACACTCGAAAATGTAGAATAATTGTTCAGCCGCAAGAAAATACGGCATAGACCTAACTAAAGCCAGTATTTGGTGTTAGCGTAAAGACAAAGAGCTAAAAAATGCGTACTGTACAAAAAATGCATTCAGTGGTCCGCAGTGAGGATGCTGTAAAGAAGTCGAAGGTGAAATTGTGAGGTTTGTGCACGAAAAACGCAAGGGCTGAATGGCCATACCGTGGCGCAGTAAACTCGTGCGTCGAATTTCAACGTCCCTGATCAGGCCTATACATCGCTAGTTGCTGAATTTGGCCGAACCCGGCAAGTGAGACGTACATGTAGCAGTAGCCGGTTATGTGTGACGCTGAGTAAAAGTAACAATTTTGTAGATAGCAGGAATAATTTCCTAATGGATCGTCGTATTTTTGAGACGCATGGAATAGGTATTACCGGCAAATTTTCAACGGGTTCTCTTTGGTATTATGATGCTAATTTTAAATTAATGGTCCTTAAACCCGCAAAAATAAAGAATAATTGTGCAGCCGCAAAAAAAAAAAGAAATACGGCATGACGAAAGTCAATGTTCGGCGTCTAAAAATGCCTAGGCCTACTGTACAACAAGGCATTCATATGATTTTACAAAGTACTTTTTGAGCCTGATTTAAATTTTTTTCAAGGAAAAAGTGGGGTTCATCTTGGATTCAGAGAAATACGGTACTATATTTTTTCAGAATGAAATTAAACATACACTTTCACGTAGTATCGGATTTCGAAAAATAACAAACAAGTAAGCCGTAGTGTGGATATCATCTGCGGAAACGCAAGTTTTGAACAAACTTATTGCCGTTTCATACCAATTATAATGTGCATGGCGGTTTTTCGACTTTTATACAAAAACCAGATATAACGACAATCCGTTATAGCGAGTACATTTTCGCTGTTATGAATTCTCGCTATAACGGACTTCTACTGTAAATGGATTCTTTTAGTTTATTAAAAGAAGGCCAATTATGTTTTGGTCCTCGACTAATAATTTATAGTTCTTTTTAATTGAAATGTGTGTTCATAAGATTTATGATAGGGAAATGAAAGGTGTTATCCGTGGTGATATTGTTATCTGAATTTCCTGATGTGGGATTAGTAGATTGTTCTGCTGTTTGGTTTTTATTTAGATTGTCTTGTTTATAGGTAGAATTTTTTTAGAGTTTGAGATCAATTTATTTTTGGAAAATTCCACTCCAGAGGGAGCAGCACACAAGATGTAGCTAAATTAGCATTATAAAGTTTAGAATTTTGAATTGATTTTTCCTATCATCATGCGGTAATACGTTATCATGAAAAACTACAGACTAACCAATATAATAATGCTCTTCAGGACCTGCTCACCTGATGAGCTAAACTGAGCACTGTCCCTGCATTGCAGGAGGCCATAGCCCTTAGGGGATTCATACGGCTAATTTATTTATTTATTTATTTATTTATTTATCATCTAAAAGCTGTGCCTTGTCACTGCAACCTTTGATCTCTTCTCTCTATGATCCTTTTCATCTCTTCATAACCTTGGCATCCCATCATGTCAACTACCTCTTCAATGATCTTCTTCCATGGTTTCCCTCTGCCTTTCTTTCCCATCACCTTGCCTTTGAACAAGTTCTTTATGAAGTCATTATGCCGGAGAATGTAACCAAAAACTGACGCTTTTCTCCTTTTTATCGTTGTTATTAAATGTCTCTGGGTGTTTATTTCTCTAAAGCATTGCTTCATTAGATTTCTTCTCAATCCAGCTAGTTGTCATCTTCCTCCATAGCCACATTTCCACTGTCTCTAGTCATTTCACGTCCTCATTCAAGAGAGTCCATCCCTCACAGGCATATAGCAGCACATTCCAAATGAACGTTTTGATAAACAATTTATTTTGTTCAGTATCGAAGGATGTATTAGTTAAGAGCTGCTTCTTCTCCGCAAAGGCTTTCTTACACAGGGAAATTCTTCTTTTTATTTCCATAGTGCATCTGTTGTCATCGGTAATAACTGATCCCAAGTAGCAGAACTTGTGCGCCTGTTTTATTAAAGTATTTCCAATTCTGAGATGTGCCTCTGGCTTCATTTTAGATTTGCTTACAACCGTAACATTAGTTTTATTTACATTAATGTTAAGTTGGAAATGTTTTAAGATAGATGTTAATTTGTTGAGCTCGTCGCCATAAGACATATCTGTGTCGGTGCGACGTATAGCAAATAGCCAAAAAAAAAAAATTTGTTGAGCATGATCTGCATGTTCTTCTCATTGTCAGCCAGAAGTGTAATATCGTCGGCAAATCTAATACAGTGTACAGTTGTTCCATTTATTTTAATGCCAGGTCTTTTTTATTTAAAAATTTTCATGACCTCTTCAATGTACAGATTAAATAGAAATGGTGATAAGGAACACCCCTGTCTTATTCCTTTCATGATCCTCACCTTGCATACTTTTTTCATTACTTTCGATGTTTATGCTTTGATTGATGTGGAGGTTTAGTATTGCATTTCTGTCTTTCCAGTCCAGATGAACATCCTTCATAATTTTGAACAGTCTTTTCCACTGAACATTATCAAAAGCTTTTTTCAGTTCTACAAAAGCTATATATATATTTCTGTTAAGCTCTAGTCTTCTCTCCAAGGTGGTTTTAAGTGCTATAATAGCTCCTCTTGTTCCTACTCCTTTCCTGAACCCAAACTGATCATCATCTAGATTCTGCTCAATTTTCATTTTGATTGTTTTTTAATATGCATGTGAATATTTTTGCTGCATGTGAAACAAGGCTTAGTATTCTGTAATTGGAGCATTCTGTTGAATCTCCTTTTTTTTTTTGCAGAAGTACTGCTTTGCTTTCTACAAAATCCTCTGGCATATCTCTGTTTTCATAGCATTACTTGGTGATTTTGAAGAGTTCATCCTTCAGCTTCTGTCCAGAGTTTTTCCACAGTTCAGCAGGCATTTTGTCTGGTCCAGGAGCCTTTTTCTTTTTCAGCTGTTGCAGTGCTGTTTTGAATTCACTTCTCACTATGGGAGGACCTAGTTCATCTTGTGAAACCTGCTCTTGTTTTATGATGTACTCATCTACATTGTCAATTTCTTCTCCATTATATAGATCCTCTAAATACTCTTTCCATCTCTTCATTACCTCCTCATCTTCTATTAACAGACTTCCTTCTTTATCTTTTATTACGCTGGATTTCATTTTAGCCTTGAATTGCGTTCTTTTTAAATGATTGTGTGTTCTGTCAATATTTCCAATTTTCATATCATGTTCTATGCTTTTTCATCCATCCATCTTTCAATTGCCTCTCGGCACTTCTGTGTAACTAAGTTTTTAGTTTCTTATAGTTTATAATTCCTTCTGGAGTATTTTTCCGGTGTTCTTTATTTCTTTCCCGAATGAGATTTAGTATTTCTTCAGTCATCCAGTTCTTCCTGGGTTCAGGCATCTTTTTTCGTAGCACATCATCTGCTGCCGTTGTAAGTGAAGCTTTGACAGCGTCCCAATCTGTTCCGTTGCAGTTGTTGTACATGATTGTGTCTGTCTTTTCTTCAAATGCTACTTGTATTAATAGATCATTTAACTTTTCTAGATTCCATTTCCTGCTTCTTGGTTTCCTTAACTTCTTCAGCCTAATTCGACATTTTGCTAATACTGGGATATGGTCGCTGTCGATGTCTAAGCCAGGATAGGTATGGCATGACATTACCTGATTTCTGTACCTTCTCTTAACTAGAATATAGTCAATTTGGTATCTGTTATTATCTCTGAAATCCTTCCATGTGTAACGTCTTCTATTAGGCATGTCAAATACAGTGTTCATTATGATCATGTCCTGTTCTTCACAGAAGTCCATCATACGTTCTCCTCTTATCATTTGTTCATCCTTGACCGAATCTGCCAGCAACTTTTCTAGTAATATTGCTTCAAACCACGCATTGAAGTCTCCCATTATGATTATGTTATCTTTGTCATTGTTTAGTTCAATTGTAACTTCTGTTTTATTATACATTTCCTCAACTTCATCGTCGTCATATCCAGTAGTAGGGAAGTATACCTGTATTATTACCATATCTGTTGGTCTGGCAGCTTAAGTTCTTCGTTTAAGTTCTTCTGGTCTTCCTGTTCTTAGCATTGTTCTTGTATTCCATGTCCCTATTTTAATCCCTTCTCCAAACTTCTCAGGTTTCCGCTTGCTGATGACCTGGGATACCTCAGTTACTCCCCTGCCGGATCTTGGTGTCCGAGTACCATGATCAGTAGTATCTAAGTTACAGTTCGTACTATCCATGGTTGCTATACTAGGAAAAATAATGTGGTGGTTTCCCATTGCCTTCCACATTGCAGTTTTACTGCCATTCAAGTCTTCCTGACCATGCCAGTAAATTTTCAGCGACAGTCCAATGGACACCTTTAGTCCTGCACTGTGCTGATACTGATAGCGCTGCTTCCACTACCAGGAAGAGAGACTCCTCCGCCTTTCCAGCTGTTGGGACATATCCTCATCCACCCTTCAAGCCGTTGGTCCTCTTCACCTGTAACCCTAGGTAGGGGCCCGTCATGGGGACATATTCAGTTCTTTAATGCAAGACTCAAAATTACAAAAAATGCAACAAGCACATTTTTATACTTAAAATAATGGTTTTTTTTTTGTGTTATATTGCACATGTAAATCCTATGAAAAGTTTTTTTTTTAATTTCTGTGTTACGGTCTACAAGTTGTTAAATAAGGTAAGTAGTATCTATAAGCACCGGTATTTGTAATCTGTATAACACTTTGTCACATAATTAGTTTGAAGAAGTTAATTGGTTTACTATTAATTAAAATGAAGTGAAATGAAGTTCTTTAAGTTCTTAAAATAGTCGTCTGTTAGTAGTGGTATTATGTTTCAATAGAATTCTAGTTAATATAGTAGCATGGAAATTTTCTCAGGTGATATTTATAATCTTCAGAAACACATTGAAAAAACACTGTCACTGATTTATTTTATTGTATAGAGGGTCTAGAGAAGAATGAATATTGTCTTAAACGAAAAAATGTGAATATGTAAATGAGGTATTAATTGGTACTCACTTCCCTGCTGCTTCTTGCAGGAAGGTGATACATGCGCACTGTTATGTGGCACTCATGATCTCATCGAATTGGAATAGCTGTTGAGCGGGGAGGTGATGTGTAAGTGAAAGAGGTGTGGTTACGATTGGGAGAAGCTTGAGGAGATTTGCTGACCTCGTTCATAAATTTCTGTTGTGTACACCTTTTTGGTAATAATTTGTAAATTTCTCAATTAGTGTATTAAAATTCTGTTATTTTGTTTATATTGTAATTAGGGTTGGTCCTCTGATGTAGTTGTATATAAATGTTATGTTATTCATCAAGGTACCTTTATTCCAGTGGCGTATCCTGGAATCTCCACCAAGGCATGCAACTAGTAACCATGCAGTGACACAATGTATTAAGTAAATTTCAATACTACTCACCCTAATTACATGTAGGTGAACTCGACTATGCGATTCTTTTTGCAGAATTCCTTGGTGACGTCACCGTAGAAGTCCTCACGTGTTTTCATCTCAGCAAGAAGGTCCTTCTCTATAGACATCATTCCTAATGCAGAGAGACGAATCTGACCTTGAGAATTGAGGACGAAAGATTTTATTCGTTTTAGAGCCGAGAAAGAGCGTTCTACAGATGATGATGTAGCGGGAATAGTTGTAATCAATGTGCACGACTTATAAAGTTCGGGAAGACCGCTGTGGAGACCACTGGTCAATAGGAATTTCTGGATTTGAGCCACAGTCTTATCATTGAAGTGTTCAGAAGTGAACATTGCCCTCAATTCGGATTGAAGTCGTACTATATCAAAATATTTTCCATAAACTTCAATCAATTTACTGAATTGCTCTTCAGGAAAATCGACGGAAAAAAATGAAAATTTCTTACAATCAAGCATTTCAATGAAGTACAGATCTCCTAATGAACAAAAGCGATATTTTAACTGTGCTAGAATAATATCATATATTTCCAGGTAAACCCTCTTATACTCATCTTTAACCGAAAATGAAGTTTCTTCCTTTCTTCTCTTCCTTGGTGGATCACATTTCTCTTCTATTCTGTCCCAGATGTTAGCAAATTCACTGTTTCGCATTATAGATACTTTAGTTTCTAAAGAGCTCACTTCTCTGGTACAATATGCAATGTCTAGTGTCTTAGATGTAACATCAGTCAATGAAAATATTTCATTAAAAACGTTCAGAAGAAAATTGAACTGAAATTATAACTTCGCAAGAAACCCTCTTGCCTCATTAATTGTATTTTTATCCCAGTTCCCAGGTTCCTCCAAAATGCTTTCGTAAAGCTCTTGGAGAGGAGCACGATATTCCGCGATGGTCTGTACTAAACGGCTAGAATAGTTCCACCTTGTTGGAGCTAGTTTAGGAAACCTTTTCTTGAGGACACTGTCCAGCAGGTTAGTTCTCTTAGAAGAATTACTAAAAAATGTCGCAAAGCCACTCATCGTTGCGAAGAATGTACGGCATTCTTTTGTGCGTGATACGGCTTGAGAGAGGACTAAATTAAGCTTGTGAGCGTAGCAGTGGGTGAATACAGCCTCAGGAACTACTTCTTTTAATTTAGCCTGCACACCATTCAGCTGACCTGCAAGCACCGCAGCTCCATCGAAAGTCTGCGCAACTAACTTTTCGCGGCAGTCAAAGTTATCCAGACACTCAATCGCAAGTCTCACCAATGCATTCGCTGTCCTATCAGAACTCACATTATAGAAACCAACAAATCTTTCAACAACATCACCATCATGAACGTATCTGAGGACAATAGATAACTGTGAAAAGTTCGAAACATCAGATGTCTCATCGATCATAATTCCTACGAATTTAGCTTCCCCAATCTGAATCTTTATTTCAGCGGTCATTACGGTGCAGATGCTTTGAATTAAATCGTTCTGGATGAGTGGAGAGAGTCCTGTAAATACACTTGCTGTTGTGAAGTGACTGTCTAATTTTTCATCAAACTCGGCTAACAAATTAGTTCTATGTAATTCCCTCTGTTGTTGGATTCACTAGCCTCGTTGTGACCACGGAATGGTAACTCTTGCTTCCCCAAAAAGCATGTCACCGCGGTCAGCCGTTTCAGAATTTCTCTATTTTTCTTAACGGCTTCGTTATGCCTTAGAACATTTTCCTGCTTCTGCTTATCCAACTGCAAATCTAGCCTAGTTTTTCCAAAGGTACCTAAGGATATCCATCCGTGGATATGACAATCTGATTTCTCGTGCCTCGCAATAGCAGTGTGCAGATTGTTTAGATCTGCATATCCACGTTTTTTGCTGTTCCAAGGGGAATTTTCAGCAACAAACAATATGCAAGGCCAACAGAATAATTTGTTTAGTGACTCAGAGCCGCAGAGCCAAACCGTTTTACTGTAAGTTTCTGGATTGAACGTGCAAACGAAGTTCTTGTTTTCTGTTTTTAAATTTGCGAGGGAAGGGAGAGGTCTCCCGGCTTTAATTATTTTAATCTTTTCATCAAACGAACGGCCAGCAAATGGCTTTTCAAACAGATTTACAATTATATCCGTTTTAGACTCATCCATCGTTAATACCACATAGGCATAAAATATAACAGAATACCGAAAACGACGAATTGCACAGGAACAGCACACACAGAATGAATTCCCTAATCAGCAAAAAAACACAATGAATGAACTCACTAGTCAACCAGAACTCAAGCACTGGAGGTAGGTCTAAGTCACCCCAGTGGCATTGGTCAGTTTCATCACATTGGGTTCTCGCTGGGGGTAATCCGTGGGTCCCGTTAGGTGTAAATTTGGACATGACTTTCTCCAAGTTGCTAATAGATGGCAGACGGTAGCACGTGTATGGGGTGACAAAGTCTGGCCAAGTTTCAATTGCAGCGACATCATTCGGAGGGTTTCAGAACTGTATGCCACCGAATGCAATCTTAAAATTGAATGCCTTACATCCTTAACTACTCCGTTTGCTGTCTCTTTCTTCCTAGAGTGGAGTAGACGGCGAGACTACACCAGCACCACACGTAGTCAAGCAACGGAACTAGTACAGTTGCACGTAACTTTTGAACTTCTGAGAGATGAAATCGTTAATATTTGATTTGAAACAACTTAAAATCGTACATCAGACAGTTCTTTGTATTATCATAACGCATGCAATGAATGCCTTGCATTCAAGGAGAATACGCCCCTGCTTTACTCACCAGTTTATATCTGTGAATGAGTGATGGAATTCTTTCATATGAGTATTCATGAGTGAAAATCTATTATATCTCTGTACGTTAATGTGTTCTTGGTATCTAATGAGGAAATTCCTTCCTGTTTGACAAATATAGATAGCTTTGCATTTTGAACATTTTAATTTGTATATCCCTGAGTTGAGAATTCTATTCTTTCTAGAGATGATTGAATTGTGATTATAGGAATTTGGCTATGGTGTTGTGTATGCAGAAGGCTATATGGAAATTTTTATTTTTTAAATATTTGTAACTTGATATATATGTTGTTATTGAAGGTAAAGGTAGCTAAATTATTCTTTGATTCTATGTAAAGATTAGGGTTTTGTTAATTTTAGTTTATTGATTATTGTTGTTCCTACAAATTGTTCCTACAAATTTTCTGTTGTAGCCTTTTTTGTTAGAGATATATTGAATGTATGGTTGATTAGGCTGAAAAGTAGCTTTTTATTGGGCAATGGGGTGAAGAGAATTCTGTTTAATTTGATGTTTTTTGTGGGTTTTCTATAGATTGTATATGAGGGATGATCATTATTTCTAGTTGCTGTAAGTTCAAGAAAGTTTAAACTATGGTTCACTTCTGTTTTCTATTTTAAATTTAATATGTTGGTCTAAATTATGTTCTAATATTGCAATGTTGTGGTTGTCCGGCTCCATGGCTAGAGGGTTAGCGTGCTGGCCTTTGGTCACAGGGGTCCCGGGTTTGATTCCCGGCAGGGTCGGGAATTTTAACCATCATTGGTTAATTTCGTTGGCACGGGGGCTGCGTGTATGTGTTGTCTTCATCATTTCATCCTCATCACAACCCGCAGGGCGTCAAATTGAAAGACCTGCACCCGGCGAGCTGAACACGTCCTTGGACACTCCTGGCACTAAAAGCCATATGCCATTTCATTTCAATGTTGTGGTAATTTAATATGTGGATGCAAATTATTGTGTTACTCTTATATTGCTATGTTGAGGTAATTTGTTGTACTGAAGTAGCAAAAATATTGACATATTTGGTCTATATTATATTTCCTTCTATTTTATTTATTATTTGATTCTTTTCTTAATGATCTCCATATATTTCTACTAATATACTGAAAACATTACGGATAGTGCAGTAGTTGTCCAAGTTGTGTGTCAAAATATTGCACAGTAGTAGTCGAGGTCCTGACAGGCAAGTGCAGAGATCATAAGTACTCAAGTTAAGCCAAGTTCTAAGACCAGAAAGGAATTCCCCTGTAGCGCTCCAAACTGGATATTACCAGTTACAAAATGGACAGAGCACGCAGAAAATTCCGTAGCCCTGCCTTCCACGTCGACAGAATCAGGTAGTGCCAACTTGGGATCATGACCCTACAGAAGGATTTTTTGGAAATTTTACCTGAAATATAACGGTAAAAACAGGAAATTATAACATGAAGAGGTTATCCAAGAATTGGGACCATCACACATCATAATATATAAGTTATACTAAAATTGCGTGGAATTGCACATGGACAGCGTCTGAGAAACGGACACTACTCTGAACCCAGCCATCCACAAAGGAGGAATCCCCACAGATGGCCAGATATGTGGTGTATTTACAAGAAAATTAACAAACAGATTCGACTCTGCATGTGATAAATGAACTTGGAAATGTCTCAGTTACACATGGAATGTGTCACCTGGGTCGTACGATTCCTAGGTCAGGTGATATGTAAATTGGAGTGGGGGCAATAGCTTGCACCTCCACATACTTGGAGTGAGTTTACTTATGCATGTGGCTCCACCCAAGCGGAGAGTCTACTTCCAAGGTTTGTGTTGCTTAATTGAGAGAGCTGTGTCACTCGTGATATAAACTATCTCCTTTGTGCGGAAATAAACTTTAATTACATGTGATAAAATTCCTTTTTGGGTCTGCATTGAAAATATTTGTATTAAATAACACTTGTATGTTTTATTATTCATCCACCTATTCAATAAGATACAATTTTAAAAATTAGGACATTGTCCTTATCAAAATTGTTAACATGAAATTAATATATTAGATGGTACATGTTTCGCCTATCAGGACTGCCAGTTACTCTAAAACTCTCAACGTAAGCTAACATCTCAGCGGTCGAAGGGAACTCATCATATCTTTGGCTAACCACCGAATGACAGCAACGTTCCCTTCCAACTAATATGCTCACCTCAACACGCCAAACAGCAAAGAGCCACACCCATTACAAACTCTTACCACATCAAAGAAGATGGTCTAATGACGCCTACAAAGACTTCAATATAGCCTACGGCACCAACATTTCCAACTACTATTATCTCAAAAGGAACCAGGTCATATGAAAATTCTTCAAAATTTATAAGCAAATAAATGAAAATCAATATTTATTAACTTCAAGAACCAACGGCCATTACCATTGCTCAACTTTCCATAAGTTTTTAACAATACGCCATCTGACAACTAAATGGAATGTGTTTTCTGATTTTTATCTTTATTGTAATATCTTTTAATATGTCGTACTCCTCAAATAATTATCATGTTTTTAGTCTCCTATATTATCACAAATATTGTCAAGTAACAGCATACTACATTTTATATTGTAATAGTTTTTTAACAATCTCCAATACATTTTAAACAATATAGTTTTTAACAGCATTCGTAAATTATTTCCAATCAGATACCTGATCTATCCTAAGGTGAAAAATATGGCTGATGATGCCTACTATTGATAGGCGAAACATGTACCATCTAATATATTAATTTCATGTTAACAATTTTGATAAGGACAATGTCCTAATTTTTAAAATTGTATTGTATTGAATAGGTGGATGAATAATAAAACATACAAGTGTTATTTAATACAAATAAACTTTGATGTAATGGAACTATAAGACAGACATAGTGAACTGTGTTGTGATTTGATAAGAGTGCACAAAGTTTCTCATAATGAAATAGAACAGATTGCAAAAGGTAGTGGTAGACATTCAAAAGGTAGTCAATCGGAGGAGCAATCTCCTGAAGAGTATATAAAAAGGATGGAAAGAAAGAACTGAGGAAACACAATGCTGAAATAGTATTAAAAACAACTGCAGCTGTTGGTAAAAAGGACATGCATGATATGTGAATTAGAGTGAGTGTGTCATAAAATTCTGTGCAGTAAACTTATTAAACAAAGGGAAAGAAGCATTCAGTTTCCCAGTCAATACTTAGGCTGTAAAACAAAAGTGCGGGAGTTGTTTTGAATGTTTATGAACAGTGCATGATGCGCTCATATGTGTTATTTGTGCCAGTACTGATTGACTGGAATAGGAGTGTCATCTGGAACAATTAATGGCTGCAGATTGCAGCATAATATCATGGCTTGTCAGCTGGAAGAGGAACCAGCAAACTTCCAGGTTTTGACCCAGACTGCCAAGATGGAGCAATAAACCTTCATCAGTGCCTTGCAAGGCTCAAATGAGGTACCACAGCAGTCTGCAAACATGAGTACATCTTAAATATTTAGTAGCTAGTGAATATGGGGGTTATCTTAACAGTAGATCGTAGATAAAGGAGTATAGATTTTGATTGTAGCCATTATAAAACTGATTTAATGTAGGAAGCGAGTTTTGAGTGTGTTGTATTGTGTTTATGTCAGTAGATATAACTTTCCTTGGGTTGTGTGATGATTCTTAGATTCCGTTAAGCTAAAGTCATGTTGGGGTAAGAAACAGGTTTCGTTTGACTAGTGAGTGCTTTTAGATTGGGGGAAAACACTTTCGTGGAGATTATGTCAACAGTGTGTTTCATGGGAATTTTAGGTAGCGAGAGAGTGCGTGTAACAGTGTGTCATCATAATGCACTTTTAAAAAGTAGAGGGTAGAGGTGAGCTAAGTACTCAGTCTGGGATCAGTTGTGCATACCTGTAGTGTTAGATACGGTAATGGCTCTATAACTTGTGTGAAATGTGTGAATATCTGGGACCTGAACACCAAGCCCTCCCAAGTAGCTAGAGATTTAAATGTGTATACGAGATTTTGTTACCAATGAAAGATTATGATTTTCGTTATGATTTTTTTTAACGTCGCATCGACACATATAGGTCTTACGGCGACGATGGAACAGGAAAGGCCTAGGAATGGGAAGGAAGCAGCCGTGGCCTTAATTAAGGTACAGCCCCAGCATTTGCCTGGTGTGAAAATGGGAAACCACGGAAAACCATCTTCAGTGCTGCCGACAGTGGGATTCGAAACCACTATCTCTCGGATGCGAGCTCACAGCTGCGCGCCCCTAACCGCATGGCCAACTCACCCGGTCTTATGAAATCTAAGAGAAAGTTAAACTGAAGATTGTAGAGGTTTGAGGGAAATCTGTGTTTTTTGTTATGTGTGTTCGGTAGGATATGAACTGTGGAGTTGAGAGAATACTTAATGGTTAAAGGGCCTGTTCGACCATCTGCTGGTAAAGTGGCTGGCAGCTGTCCGGGAGGTAAACTACCTGGGGGTGTAAATCGGCTGGTACTTTGGCCTGCATGCAGCCACCTCCGCACAAGCGCTAGGTAGCTACTTGGAGCTGGACGCCGATATACGAAGTTGGCTAGACTGATATTCAGCGACTTCTCGCTTTCGAATGTGGTGCTATCTATCGCCAGATGTATGAAGCTCATTTTGATTGTCTTATTTACCTGTGCTTGCATCTGCTGATTATCACCAAAAAGCCTAATAAGGGGAGTCTTAAGAGTTATGGACGACGACTTACATCAAGCTTTTGTGATTTTAATCTATGAGCTTCAATATCAATACCTAATTTTGATTAAAATCTCGCGATTACATTTTCTTACGCCAGTTATAACCTGTCATGTAAGGCAGCGTTTTTGAAGAGTATTCTCGTTGTAGATTGGTCAAGCTGCCTCTGTGGTGTAGTGGTTAGTGTGATTAGCTGCCATCCCTGGAGGCCCGGTTTTAATTCCCGGCTCTGCCATGAAATTTGAAAATTGGTACGAGGGCTGGAACGGGTACCACTCAGCCTCGGGAGATCAACTGAGTAGAGGGGGTTCGATTCCCTCCTCAGCCATCCTCGAAGGGGTTTTCCGTGGTTTCCCACTTCTCCAGGCAAATGCCGGGATGGTACCTAACTTACGGCCACGGCCGCTTCCTTCCCTCTTCCTTATCTATCCCTTACAATCTTCCCATCCCTCAACAGGGCCCCTGTTCAGCATAGCACGTGAGGCCGCCTGGGTGATGTACTGATCATTCTCCCCAGTTGTATCCCCGACCCAATGTCTCACGCTCCAGGACACTGCCCTTGAGGTGCTAGAGGTGGGATTCCTCGCTGAGTCCGAGGGACAAACCAACCCTGGAGGGTAAACAGATTAAGAAGAAGATGACGATTGGTCAAGTCGCTTGCTCCGTAACAGAAGGTACATTCTTTCTAATTTACATTTCAAAATTTATTTTGTTCCCTGGCGTTGTTCTTAACTCTCTTTTATGCGCTTCCATGTACTTGTATACACACACACTTCTGTGAATTGATGAAGTATCTCCACAATGTTCTATTTGCAACTAGCTCTGTGACCTCGTTTAGTTCCCCATGCTTCCATTTATTGGTAATGCATTTCATTCTAATGTTTAACTTTATAAAGGTAAAGTTGGAAGGTACTGTAAATGTTTGGATAATGGATAAATATCCATTCATAGGAATAGGAATTTGGGAATGGAATAGTTTCCAATTTCTTCGAAATCATTTAAAAGAAGACTATGCAAACAACTGATAGGAATCTGCTACCTGGGTGACAGTCCTGTATACTATAGGCTATTAATCATAACTAGACCTGGGATTTTAAGCTCTAAAAAAATAAGTTTTAGGCACCTAAAATAGGCTTTTAAAACAAGTAAATAGGCTTTTAAAAGAGAAAATAGGCACATAAAATATGTTTTAAAAATGTGTGGATAGGCAGCAAATAGACTTAAAAATATTACAATATACACTATAACTGTAACGTGATACTTCTTTACTTTAACAAATGTGATATCCCTATTCTTAACTAAAATAACTGCAAAATTAAGACAATAAAGAAGACATTTTTCAAAAACAATATTGCACCAAAAAATGTTATGGATTATATGATATATCATTATTAGTACTGATCTAAAACCTTAATACTAAAATCACTGTACACAATTACCGCACTGTAGGCATCCAGTAACGGTGTAAACGTGAATGGAATATTTTTTATTATTTGTGAGGAACATTCCTACAGTACTTTCATTCGTAGTTTGCTTTACAGTACATAACAATAATCTTCTCCAAATTTTCCACAGTCAGGCTGTGTCTTTTTTCTGTTAAAATCATTTTGAAAGCAGAAAAAGACCGCGTCACAAACACAGATGTTAGAGGGGCTTAGGAAAATTTACCTACTTTTTAAAATTCAATTTCACTTGGTAAGTCTACATTTTCCCCATCCATTACCTGATGTACCCTTTTCAGCACAGAATAACCTGGGTTCTTCTGCAGTACACTAGACCACTTGGTCTTCTTTTATCCCCTACCTTGCCCCTAGCACTTTGTATGTTATTCTCAGCTTCCTCAATTACAGAAAATTGCTGTTTGAGACTGTTTCCTTTTTCCTCCGTTTCTGTAATGGTGACTGGAAGAAATGAAAAATTTGCCTGAATATACGCAATGTCTCTCTGAACACTCGAACAATCCTTTAACAGCTCTTTGCAGACGACACACATGCAGAGTTGTCCGTTAAAGGCTAATTGTCTATCACAGTCATGATTTCCTCAAGATGTTCTGCATAATACAGAGCAGCTTCCATCCAGGAACCCCAACGGGTGATGAGTGGCTGCGGTGTAAGGGGAATAGAGGGGAGTTTTTCTCGAAAGATGACTATTCTTGATGGAGCCTTACAGAACACTATCTTCATTGTTGAAATGAGAGTATTTACTGCAGGAAACTCGCCCCTAACTGTTTCTGCGAGTCTATGCAAGGCAACCTGCCCACAGTCGGTGGTTTCGTCTACACACAACTATATGCAAGACTCCCCAATATCTTCCCTGATTGACTAAATGACCTCATTGTAACAAATATCTAAGTAGTTTTTCTTTAATGTAGATGCTGATGGGATGTGCTGCTTAGTGTATTCCTGCAAAAAGAAATCTGAAAACCGGATTATGCACATCATTCCAGGGGATATTTGCTGCAACTAGGGCTCTACACATATCAGCATAGAAACCATTATGGATTGTAGGAAATATAGTTTGTGTGAGCAGAGTCTGTCTAATGTTACTTTTCATGGTTGCTTTCGCTTTGTGACTGGCAGTATCTGCATGCTGCTGAAGGTGGCATTTTTTCTCATGTGAAATCTAAAACACAATAAAGTGATATCAATTAGAGACCAAGATGAGGAATAGAAAAGATGAGCTATTAAATTAAGCCACTATTACTCTAAAGTTAATTAAGAACAAGAACACTACAGTCCCCGAAGGGCCTTGCCTTTCAGTAATGGTTGCTGCCCAGCTCATGGCCTGCAGATATTGGGTGGCGAGTGGTCAGCATGATACATCCCTCAGCTGCATTGCTTTGCCTCCGTGACCCCTGCCCGCTGTAGCTTCTCAATTGTCCTCACGATGCTGGGTCAACACCGTTCCAGACCTCATAGATTTCTAAATTACTGCCGGTACTGGAAATCGAACCCAGGCCGCCTGGACTAGGTCTCTACAATTAATTAGAGGAGCCAATATCAAAACCTTAGTTTTACATTAATAAGAAATTTCAGATATATGCACATACCTGTTTATTGCAGTACTGGCAGAAAATAATCTTGCCATCAAAAGTCATCCGTGTAAATTGTATAAGCGCACTCTTAGATGATTTCGTTTTAGGCATGATGAACTATATTTACTTAAAAAGATGTTCTTTCACTGGCGACTTGACACAGTATGTCCCTTCTTTCTACCTGCTCATTGTTCTTCCTAGATAATCCGCCCCCTCACCCCGTCACTCGACACAGTACGTCCTTTACTATCTGCTCGTTGTTCTTCTGAGCTAATCCTCCACCTCCACCCTTCACTGAGCATTCCTTTGGTGACAGTTTTCTGGGAAGAGCACATTTCTGTGAAAAACCCACCCACTGCTGTTCTGCTCGTTCCAGGGATGTCCATTGTGTGATTGTAAAAATTACAGAAGTTAAATTTAATTTTAAATGTAGGAAATAGGCATTTTAGACACTAAAATAGTAAAATAGGTTCTAAAGGTCCAAATAGGCATTTTAGGGCACTATAAAACTCTATTAATGTAAGGGATTTATCATGAAACGTCAACATATTTAAAAATAATCATGTTATTTTGTAAGGAACGAAATAGGCGTTTGCCTTAAAATCTCAGGTCTAATCATAACATCACTTTCTATAAGTAGCACACATATAAAGTATTTTCCTAGTAGACTAATATTGTGATTAAACATTTCAATGAAATATGTTATTAACAAAAGAACGTATGAAAAGAGGCATACAGATTAATACAACGCTAGTAATGAAAATAAGAAAGGTTTGTTATGATGAAGACTCGAACCTGCATACCTCGTATTACGAAGCGAGCGCGTTAGCCATTATGCTACAAGAATGCTTGTGGTAATTAGGATACATGTAGTAAGTTATACCTTGTGCCTGAAAACTGAAAAAGTAGAAAATTAAAGCCCATTTGAAATGATTTCCAAATAGGTTTTGATTTTATATCCTTTTAGAGTTTCTTTGCAAAAGCTTGTCGTATAAAATGTGTTCCCTAGGCCACCGATGCGAGAGGCTGCTGTGACCATTGCAACTCAAGGGAAGCATTTATGTTCAAAATCCTGCAATACAATATCGATCACTGTTACAGTATCATGCTTTTTTCAGTATACTAATTTAAGTTGTATGTCACCAGAAATACAGCTAATAATGTTCAGCTCTCAAAACTTGCCCGGCAGGTAAAGTCTTATAATACCAATATAATGGTCCGTTATTGGACATTATAAATTTTCCAGCTAACTCATTCTTGGTTGCCTGCGTTTCGCCCTCGTGTGCTAAGTTAGGCTCGTCAGTTGGGACTTAGCACACCACCCAAGACGCAAGGCTAATGCATACTGTGGAGGCCACTGCATAGGCTACTTGAAGCCACCAGCAGTGCCAATGCACTATGAGAGCTATGTCTCATTTTCAAAAAATGATGCCTGCCTGGCCATCAAATGATGTAGATGTTGATTCCCATGAGGAACCTAAATTATTTGTCCCGAATGAGTAAATTTATAATACCAATATAATGGTCCGTTATTGGACATTATAAATTTTCCAGCTAACTCATTCTTGGTTGCCTGCGTTTCGCCCTCGTGTGCTAAGTTAGGCTCGTCAGTTGGGACTTAGCACACCACCCAAGACGCAAGGCTAGTGCATACCATGGAGGCCACTGCATAGGCTACTTGAAGCCACCAGCAGTGCCAATGCGCTATGAGAGCTATGTCTCATTTTCTAAAAATGATGCCTGCCTGGCCATCAAATGATTTACTCATTTGGGACAAATAATTTAGGTTCCTCATGGGAATCAACATCTACATCATTTGATGGCCAGGCAGGCATCATTTTTTGAAAATGAGACATAGCTCTCATAGTGCATTGGCACTGCTGATGGCTTAAGGTAGCCTATGCAGTGGCCTCCACGGTATGCACTAGCCTTGCGTCTTGGGTGGTGTGCTAAGTCCCAACTGACGAGCCTAACTTAGCACACGAGGGCGAAACGCAGGCAACCAAGAATGAGTTAGCTGGAAAATTTATAATGTCCAATAACGGACCATTATATTGGTATTATAAATTTACTCATTCGGGACAAATAATTTAGGTTCCTCATGGGAATCAACATCTACATCATCAATTAAAGTCTTATCGGGCCCTCGAAGTGGCCAATAAATTATGCGCCAGGTAACTTACGATTTATGCTGCCGATAGCACTACCAGGGAGTGGTCGAACGGAAACATCCTTTTACACAGAGGGCAAGTTACGCACTACTTTACCAGTAAGTGGTAGAACCGGCCCTGAGTTGTTGGAAGAGTAAGGCCTTGACATACAATTAATGAAGTGTTATTGTGCTTGACCTACAGAATGATGCCCTCAATTGGAGCGTGCGGCCAAATAAGGGTCTATGTTACATTTGTACCCATGTTGATTATTTGGCGGAGTAAGGTCGGACACGATTTCCACAAGTTGTGTTAGAGAATGAGCTTGTGCGGAATAAGGGTCTACGTGCGCACTTGCCTTCCACCAGGCATACTGAAGCTCTCCGACCTTTTCAAGCTCATAACTCGAAACACGCCGGGTGTAACATAGACCCTTATTCGGCTGCATGCTTCAATCATGTTTAAAGATGAGAATTTTCTTTATATCCAGTATATGTGAAAGCGAGAATGTTGTGTTTGAAAAGAGGCTTTTTAAATTGAAAAGAAGTGTGGAATTCTGTGGGTTTTAACCAAGGGTGTGTGAAATGTCAAGGCTCAGTGATTTAATGGCAAGGCGGAATGACCTTTCTGCCATTGCCATGTCAAACAATCAGAGCAGACCACGGGCTGAAAGTCCTATGTGTTATGGTTATCTAAGGCAGATAATAAAATTTTTTTGTGTATTTTAATGTGATCCACGTCTCATCATAATGCATGTAATGATTTACGAACACCAGTGTAATTAGAATGGTTTTCCCTCCCCGCAATATGAAATGTATAGGGTTTTTAGATCCCTCCTCATGACAGATGGGAGGTTGTTGGTTCGCATCTTGGGCCTATTCCAGCAGTCATTGCACACTAATTTTCCCAATGATACAGCCATGTCATATTTGTGTTCTGTCAAGGAAATTGTGCATGTTTGTGTTTACATTTTGATTTTTATTATGATGTACAGTATTTTGCTCTAAAGTAGGTTCTGCCCTACGGTTGTGTGCATATAATGTTGTTCGATGTGGGTTTATTTTCCGAACCAGTGTTATGCTGTATGTATTGTGTTAACATTGTAGGATAAATAACCACTCAAAACAAGGTTCGTAGATTATGCATAAGTTGTTTCCCAGGTATCGAAATGGAGATGCTAATTTTTACCCATCATATTTCACACTAGCTACAGAATTTTAAGGTATGCTTTTAACTTGTCAACAGTCGATAAGGTGTACTCAAACTTTGAATGAAAACCTATCTCGATGAAGAACTGAAATCAGAAATGTTTTAAGCGGAAATTCACGCCATATTTGGGTTATTTGACCAAGTGTGCAGTGTTTTGTTATAATCAGTGCATGTGTTAATTTACCCTTTACCACGAGTTATTAAATTTAACCTTGCATTTATGCTGATTTTCTTTTGCTATAAAATAGCATTCCTAGAATTCCTCGGCTCTTCTGTGCCTGTAAGCTAGATTTCAGTTTTTTTAGCCGCAAACGTACTACTGTCCCGAGAAGCTGGTAGTTGAGATCATGGAGTGGAGGAAAGTGCGTTTGACCTCATGGTCCAGAGGGGTGTTGCTTACCCATCAGTTGGATGTCTTTGGTCTTCTAGATGAGGTGGCATCGAACCCCTGACCAAAAAGGTTCCAATACCTGATACTGGGGTTCCCATGGGGTGTCCTCCCCGTTGATAAATATTATTGTTTAATTGGAAATAGTTGTTAGTAAGAACAAAGTGTAATATAGTTAAAAATTCATCTATTTCATGTCTACTCAGTTTTCGGTATTGTAATAAGTTGTCATTAATCATTTTAATTGTATTCAGAATTGGTATATTAGCATACATTGTAGTTATATTCAAAGGATTAAATTGTATGGGAAGGTTGTATTTTTATATTCTCTGTGACATTACAGAAATCTATGGAATTTTTAATTGAACTATTATTATGAAAAGTACAATTTTTTTTTTGGAAACTATGAATGAGATATTATATTAGTAGAGGTATTTCTATATTTGACTACCGGCCTAATTGGTATATAGTTTTTGTGTGTTTTGTGTTGTTCTTTAGCAATGGCAGTTTACGATTCATAACAATAAGTCTAGATGTGTTGTTATCGAGTATGAATGATGTATTTTTTAGAAAATGTTTCAGTTTTTTCTGTATTATGTTGCTTGGATCTCGTAATATTTTTAAATGTAACACTTGAAAACGCTTAACCGTGGTTAGAAAAGAAACGGACGCCATAGGACAACAAGATTTGATTCTAACATAAGGCAACATACATAGCAGAGCTGAACATATTTTAGCCGAATTTTATCCATATATCTGGCAACTTTTTTAAAATTGGAAAGTGTTTTATCCCATATGAAGACTAAATCTTTTACTTATGCAATTTTACAACCATATCTTTTAAACTCCAAGAACAGCAGCTGAGTGTACAACTGTAAATGGGACTTAAATACGAGAGTTGATGAAGTGACCAACAAGCAAGATACGAATGTTCATGTGCACGAAATGTTTTTTATATATTGTATTTTATCCTGTACATATTTATATAAGTTAGTTCAAGTGAAGATATGTTTTATACACTAATTTTAGGACCTCAACATAATATTTTAGACATACAGTTGCAATATTGTACATACTGACATATATGCCAATTCACGTAAAGACATGCCCCATTTGTATGTGACTAAATGCACATCATGATATGACATTCCTTTGACAATGCAATTTAATCAAAGCTTCATCATATAAATGTATTCATGGTTCAGCTGAAGATGACCTTGTACATGGGGTCGAAACCGGTCCTGTAGCTTAATATAAGCAATAAACAAGTATTGATTGGTGGAAATTCTTTCCTATTTTTAATTGTGTAATTCGTCAATACGGAAATGAAGATTATAGATTATGATATCAACCTTCCTGCCATTCGTAAAGCTCTGGCAGTATGGTACCGGGAATCGAAGTCAGACTCCCGAGAACAGCAACTAATTGTGCTAACCATTACGCTGGCGGACATTCTTAATTAAAAACACAGACATATAGCATGACTGATGCATGCTTGCAATGCACGGGTCGGACACGAAGCTAGGCCTATTCACCTATTTGTGCGACGTCATCAGAGCTGCAATAAGACTTGTACCCGCTTCGAATCGGAATCGTTGTTGTTCTCTGACGAATTATGTTTGGGGGGGGGGTCTTATATGCGAGATTTATTTTTATAATTTTCTTCGTCTCGAAAAGCCAGGGGTAGTCTAACGCACAAGTAAATACGGTAATGTCTGAAAAAAACTACATAGATGATAATGAAGAATTTTTTCAGATGTTAAATTTAAAACAGTTAATAGGTATCCAGCCAACATAATACAAACAACTGAAACAGATTCTGAAAAGTAAATCATTCATAATCATTGACAGTGACATACGATGGCCTTAAATAAAGTAGTGGCAATGTAGTTCAGTCAGTTTGATTTAGACTTGGAAGTTACTAGAAATAATAAAAACCTATCGTTTAATATTTTTAGGAAACCAGCACAGACCATTAACATGATCAAAAATTATTCCATACTCCCAGGAGCTCTTAAATGAGCCGGTATCTTTAGTGTGATCTACAGTGCATTAGTGTCCCTCTGTCAGCTCTGGATCTAAAAAAATTTAAAAAAAAAAAAGAAATTAATACCATATACTGTGTAACATACAATAGAAGGAAATTTGATTGATCCACCTTTTATCAATACATAATATTGAAGTATTGAAAAAAAGTTGGATCAATCAAATTTCCTTCTATTGTATGTTATCTCCTTTCAATATGAACCAGATATGAAGTTTTTAATGTTGAATATACTGTATAGCATGTAACAATAGATTTTATAAAGAATTTGTAGACAGGATTATAAATAAAATACAAAATAAACCTGTCACTACTTAATTGAAAGAACAGAAGGTAGAAGAGAATAAGAAATTTGCCATATTCACATATAATAACAGTGAATTTTATAGGATTATGAAATTTTTCAAGAGACGTAATTTATGAATCGCTTTTAGGACCAGCAACACAAACTGTAAAATATTTTGTTACACTAATATCTTTAATAATATTTTTAAAAATTTCAAAATTCGGGTGTTATAAATTAAAATGTGCAAATTATACCATTACGTATATAGGTCAGACCGGAAGAAATTTTGTTACAAGGTATCAGGAACATGCCAGGGCTAAGAACTACCACTCGTCGCCATAAGACCTATCTGTGTCGGTGCGACGTAAAGCCCCTAGCTTGGAAGAACTACCACAGATACTCAGCCATGAGTGATCACGTGATAGACTACAATCGCATATTTACAAACATAGTCAGTGACCTTAATATCTAAAACCTTAAATAAAGGCCATTTATTGAATATATTTTAAGAATTAAAATGTGCTTGTATTTTTTTTTTAAATATTGAGTTTCCCATTAACGAACTGAAGATGTTCCCATGACGAAACAAAACCTGTAATCTTATGGGAAACTAATGTATAATTCAAAAGTGTAATACAGATTGTGTTGAATTTGGTGGACCTTCTCATTTGATAATTTGATATCATAGTCGACACAGACAATGAAAGAGATATTTATCCATTGTGGTAACCCAAATACCAAGACTGCATAGCCATTAGCCCAAGGTCCTCGGTTGAGAATATTGCTGCATGAATCTTCATCATCATGAACCAATTACTCCAATTACTCTCTTAATTCCAGTATTAGAATTCACTTTCACTAAGATGTTATTTACCTTTTTCAGGGGTTTGCAGTACTTCCATCGATTTTTGACTCTTGTTGTGAATGATTTTCGTGAAGGATATCCAACTGAAGATTTGATTGGGTTTGCTCGCCAGGCATATGATGAGACTTTATTTTATCATCATTCATGGCTGGCAAGGCAACTATTTCAAGTAAGTTGTGCTTTCATATGATCTCCTGTGTCTATCTGTATTGAATGAGTAATCCTTTTATCCTGTGTAAGAGCTAGACCTATATTGTAGGTTACGGTGCTAAAGAGTTTTATATTGAAAAGAACCAAATTTGCGGTCCGTTGTCTTGGCTGAATGGTCACAGCATACTGGATTTCAGTTCAGAGGGCCTCGGGTTCAATTCCCTGCTGGGCCAAATATTTTAACTGCGTATGGTTAATTGCTCTGGCTCGGAGATTTGGATTTTGCACTAGTTTTAATACATTTCTCTTCACCTAAATAAAACACGCCATACTGCTAAATACCACAAACACACAGTAGTGAATACATCCCTCGGCATAAGGTTGACATCAGGAAGAGTATCCAGCCGAAAATCTGGGCCAAATCTACAAGTACTGACCCCAATAAATTGGGAAATAGGCCAAGAATAATAATAATTTGGGCTCAACATTCCTTTACGAGATTATTGCCCTTTTGTTTTTAATAGAAATAAAGAACTTGTTACATACCTAGGTATTTACAGACTTGCTAAGGGGGGGAAGTCTTGAAACAAATTATTGTGGGTAACTTACAAAGAAGTAAATTATGTTTCTAAACTGTTAGTATTGACATTGTACTGATTCTTATATTTTATATCCTTTTGTTATATTGTATAGCAGTGTATCAGCTGTTAAAATGTTAGATATATATGAAGAATTCTGCACCTCACCATATTGACTTTTGAGTTTTTATTCATTTAAAATTAATAATATTCATCATAATAATACTAATTCACCTCGATATTTCCACTATTTACCCATGGGTTTAGAGAGTTGTTTCCATGTTATACTAGTCCATTACACTTGCATCACAGGTTACTTTTAACTGAAGTGTTAAATTAATAAAAATTGTTAGTTATTATGTGTTAAGCAAAATTTAGCCGGGCTGAGTGGCTCAGGCGGTTGAGGCGCTGGACTTCTGACCTCAACTTGGCAGGTTCGATCCTGGCTCAGTCCGATGGTATTTGAAGGTGCTCAGATTCGACAGCCTCGTGTCGGTAGATTTACTGGCACGTAAAAGAACTCCTGCGAGTCTCAATTCCGGCACCTCGGCGTCTCCGAAAACCGTAAAAGTAGTTAGTGGGACGTAAAGCTAATAACAACAAGCAACATTTAACACAGAGTTGAAGAAACCGGGCTTAAATCTCAAATGAACCTTTCTAGACTTTAATTTACATAACTTAATTTGTTCGCTCATTTCAATGTGGCAACACATAATTCATCAGTTACTTTATCTTTTTAATAAGGCCCTGAATATCTTGACCCACCATATGGCTTTCATATTCTCCACCAGAAGTTTCGGCTTCATTACCTTCTGCTATCATGGACCAACTCATGTCTCAGCTGACTACCTAAATATCTTTCTCAACAACCTTCACATAACAGGATGACTGGGTAACCCAAAGGAAACAAATTATACGATAGCATAATACCAGCTTGTTATTTGTTGTTTTAAAGGAGCCTAACATCTAGATCATCGTCCAGCATGATATCACTCTTGTGTGATTATCTTAACAACTAATTCTTGACAAATACTGACAAACACATTACATAGACAAACGCAAATGTGTGGTCACCTTTAAAATTCAAACAAATAGGGGCCTAGCTATTATTCAATGGAGGGCATTGGTTCCGATCTCCAAAAATTCACTGCAGCACTCTTTCCATCTGGGATGACTAATGTACATTAAATACAATTTGCATGCATGATAATAAACCTGGTTGAGTACCAGTTCCTCTTAAATGAACATTCCCATAGTAACTAATAGCGCTCACATTTTATGCATATGGAAAACAGATCTGAGAAAATACCCGAGAATGAAATAAAAGAATAAATTCTCAAAACAAATCTTTCCATATTTACAAAAAAACTAATTCACTCAGACTTGGTGCTAACTGAACACTGTGCCCTTAATTTAGCACATTTACATTTTAAACAAAAGAAACACTGTCAGTTATTATTTATAAATTAATGAACTTTAAATGGACATTCTGTTCCACTGTGAGTCATGATTTTAAAAATTTTAAAAAAGCATGAATTCAGCCTCACTCCTCGTGATGCCTTTGGTCACTACGGGAAAACCATTGGTCGGTTCACTCCTGCAATGATGATCAGGTGAAAACTGGAACTCCTAGGATGAAATTTTATGATAGTTGACACTGGAATCTCCTTCGGTAACTGTGGCACACAACACATACAGTTACGCACGTCTGCTTCAAACACGCACTTTATGAAACGATTTCTGTTCCAATGTCCCAGGATCAGATAAACTAATACAGGGTTATTAATGAAACAAACGCATTCTGTTTAGTAGCGACACGTCTTTGTGTCAACTCCTGTGTCACTGTTCACTATATTAATTATTATACTGGTTCCAATGCTTTTGCTGGCAAAAAGTAGTGTTTACAGTGCACTATGTTTTCTGGTATGGGCTAGAATAAATTTATTTTCATTGACCTGTCTCAGTCTCATCCTTGGCTTTGGCAAGGTGAAAGTGAGAGGTATGAGCAATGCTAGTAATACCATTCCTTATGCAGCCACTCCCTGTTATGAATGGTGTGAAAATGTCATGAATTTCAGTGGGCTTGGCAGACTGATATGTAATAGCAACTTCTGGCCCAGTGAGGTAAGCAACAAGGAAACTACCTCACTCACTTCCCTAGTATGCCTCTTCAGTGACACCTAGGCTATCTATGACAGCTGTTGGCACAACTGTGGAGGATCAAACCAGCCTTTGGGCTGAATACCCAACATACATACATACCGGTTGCAATCATCCCCTCTTTGGTTTGGTTGATGAAGACAATAATAATAACAAGAACATCAGTTCAAGTTCGTGCTCTAAATAAAAGTATAATTAACCTGAACCCACACTCGATTATTTCACCAGTATTAGTTCTACTATGCATCACTTGAATTAAGTAATTTCAGCTATTCTCTGCATTAAAAGTTCACACATAAAGGAAATTGTAGCCTGTGACTGGCATGTCTGACCCTCGCAAGACAGTATGAAAGAGCATCTATGGGAGGGGATGTCTAGTTACTAACATAATTTCGCCAAAAAGATGGCGTGTTTTGGGATAATTCCCCCTCTCCAAATTTGAGTACGCCCTATCAGCAGAGTATCGCGAAAGAAAGAGTGCAGTAATCAGATGGCCAGTAATCTTATAAGCTAGTTAAAACCTTTCCGGATGAGACTCAATTGTACAATCCATTATAATATACCTCTCGCCTTCTTCTTGGGTGATGCCTGGTTCTTCCGCTGTCTCAAGTGGCTTTAGGAGACTTGCCAGATGCCCTATGGAAATTTCTGCTGTTATGTAATATGTTGTTTCTTTTTTCTTTACGATATTACCACGAACAAGCATGTCACAGGCCCTTATAAAATCAAGTATTGATGGACTGCTCCTTTTAACTCATGTTCAGTACATTTTCATTAAAATCCTTAACTTGCACAGTACTAGAAACAACGTTGGCTAAGCTGTTTTGAATATGGGTTTGAGATTTCGATCGTGAAAAATGTGCCCCTCTCTCTTCTCACAGAGAGCTTGTGATTGAGATAAACTCAGCATCTTTTCTTAGGTATTCCTTCGCTCTGCTTACTGGAAGGTTTGAGTATGCCGTCCTGGCTTCACGCTGGGAGTTACCCCGAACTTGCTTCCAAATAATGACAAGTAGGCTCTGCCTTTATCCCTTTGGTCCTTGTCCATGTTTGGGTACAGAACGCCTTCGTGTAACAGTCCATTTCTTCGATAAAAGTTCCTTATCCACCTACGTCTTGCAATAAAATTCTCCTTTATATGTTCCTTTGTGATTTCTTATGATTTTAGTTGACACAGTACTCCATAACCTAGTTTACGTCTTTCATTTACGTATTTATAAAACCATTCTTCAATTTCATGAAACTATGCACTCTGCCCTCAAAAAGCTCTACGATCACCGTTACTTTTTAAGAACATTTCCTTCTTCTTCTTCCAATCACGAGTACATGATTCATCAATATCATATTTTCTGCCAGCGGCACGATTTCCGATAGTTTCAGCTTCCGTTACAACTTTAAGTTTCTCACTGACAGTAAATGACTGCAAATGCTTTTTTGAATTCATCACTTGTTACCCCTGATGCTTCTTCACTCAGAACACAAAGTATTAATCATCTGCCACAGTATGTGGTTCAGGTAACGCAGAAGTGGGCGACTGAGCGAGATTTCAGCCGTTGCCAAGTCGTGCAACATGAAACTGCTGTTGGCGCATCTTCGGAACAATGTATTCAGTGTACTATGGGGACCACGGCACTAAAGGCTTAAATATGACCCACACCCCAATTTAAGGAGCTCTATTTCGTTTTAAAAAAGTGCGTGTGATATTTGGGATTATAAGGTATTTTTGAAGTATCCTTAGTCTGTTTGCAAAATATCTATGTAATATGAACTCTGATGTGATGCATGCACTGCTACATTACTTATTGGTTTACTCCAGAACTCTATGTATATTTCTGATTTTAGTGCATGGCAAGATGATTATTGTACTTTTTTCTTTTTTTTTTTTTCTTTTTTTTTTTTTTTTCCCTACAAGCCAGGAGTGGCAATACCGAATGGACATTAATAACATTAAAGCAAAGTTCAAGTGTTTATTCCCTTGAATACAAGCTATCAATTATTACAGCATGCTGTCGTTCAATAATAACAGTATCTTGATACGCAACTACAAGACGTTACTTGCGCGCGTACTTCACAAAAGTAAACAGACTGACTACCACCACAGAACCCACAAAGAAGATTAAACATACAAGAATAACAAAATTTATAGTTGTCGGCACTATTGTAGTACCATCAGGAATACCAATACAAGCATCAAATGTTGCTCAGTGACAGTCAAGTACTGAAATATTAGTCCGTAACAGGCTTTATAAATTCATTCAGTAATATGGTAGATCTTACAGCTTGAGTCTGTATAAATACATCGGGAGAAGGTGTGGGGGGAGGGGGGATGTTTGGCCCATCCCATGGATGCATAATTGCAAAGATCAGGCATATTTGATTGAATGGAAGCATGACAATGACATAATTACCTAACAAAGCAGTTCAGCAGATGCCGCGCCTATTTCTGCTGTGTGCAGACTGGCAAACAAAGCATTATTAAAGTGATAAATTGTTTGAATTCAACGAAATAACTTTGTGACAAGAAAGAAGAAACTCGATTCTTTCCATTTCAGTTATAAAAAATATTTTCCAAGATGACCAAAATACCTATTTTTATCTCCCGAGTGCCACCTTAACCTTTTGAACTCCATTTCCCTTAGTGTATGCTTTCTGCTCCACTCCTAATTAATTTCTGCACCACGAACAGCTTCACCACCTCCGGTTTCATTATCAATATTTGTTCACTTTCACTTATTATTCACTAATAAATCATCCAAGTCAGTTGTTGGTTCATCATCGTCACTATCACTGTCCACTAACTGTTCTAAAATATCCAGTTCCGTGAGTGAAGACGAAGCAAAAGCCATGTTTACATTCAAACAACAACGTCTGTGAACTTGCATAAACATTCGAGAATAACAGAGCTTAAGAATATTACCACAATTCCCGCGAACTATTGTAAATAGGAAAACATGTTCTCTCAGAGACCGTTAGATAGCTCTACAATACCAGAACACGGCACAGTTGTCATACAAGCGCTGAAAGTACGAGATATTGCCATGTCGAGTGGAGCTCGACATCGGAGCGCAAGTGTAATATTTTAATGTCGAACCGCACTCGACATAGGAATGCAAACGGTTAAGCACGTTTAAATTCCACTGGACTGAGCCAGGATTGAACCTGCCAACTTGAGCTCAGTAGGCCAACACTCTTATAGTCTGAGCTACTCATCTCAGCTCATAATAAAGGAGTGAACCAAGCCATGTTATTAGAATTTGAAAATATTGTTCAGTTATCATGGGAATGAACTGACTGGCGATGGTCATGGTTGTTGCCGTGACTGCTTTTATAAGTTGCAAAACTGTGTGGCTTTGGCCTCTATTGATACTTACGAAATGAGAAGAAATATGTGGAGGGGTGATCACTTGAAGGTAGAGGGGGGATTATAAAAGAGGGTGTTGAACGTCTTAATATCGCTAAGCTGGAAGAAAACAAAATGTGATCAATGACAGTGTACAATATCCCAAGCTCCTTATCAACAGTTACATTACACTGTCTATTGTCATTAGTTGCAGTGTATTATGTCTCTGCTGCTGCTCCCACTCATCTCTGCTGGATGGCATTACTGCTGTAATTTTAAAAGCTAACTTGTCAATGTGTACACAACATATAGAATTTAATAATTTCAGGATAAGGTAAAGTTGTCTCTCAAGCTGTGATTGGGGAATTGAGACCTTGCATAAAGGTCTGTAGTGTAAATAAATTGATAGCTCTGCGAGTTATTTCAGCACATGAGTTGTCATTTTATTGCAAATAATTTATTTTCCTGTTTCAGGTTCTATGTAGATTTTGTCCTACACGATCAGTGTTAACGTTGAAATTGGTGATTGATAGAGATCAACACACATACGCCGACCACCATCGTCAGCTGATGCTGGATATTGACAGATACTTGATTTCTTTAGGTGCAACAATAGATCATATAAATGGTTTTTGTCTGGGCTAATTTTGTAATCTGCAGATAAGACAAGATTATTCAGTGATTAGCAGAATATTAATCATTTTAGTTCAGATGCTTTGTTCACATTGAAAATACTCAAGCAGTGTGTATTACCTATCAGATATTATGGGAGGCAGTATTAAGGACTTTCCGGAGGGAGGGCCATTAAAATTACTATTTGTACCCCCACTCATTGTGTAGCAGACTTATTTAAATAGACTAAACTGTTTGCAAATATTTTTCAGAAATCTGTTGATTGTAAAAGCTGCCTATAGCAACAATCATGAGTCATTCAGTATTTTTTAAATTAATTTATATATAACTTTATTTCAGTCTTCTTAATCATTTATTATGTTGATTCCTCAGTTAATTTTTTTCTTATAGTAGTAGTAGTAGTAGTAGTAGTATTATGGCACTCGCATGCTTCAGGGATTGATGTGGATACTTTTCAATATTGTCTCCTGTATTGTCTGATAGGTGGTATAATATTTCAGGTTGTGAAGTTAATAAAGCTAAAAGTGTTGTTAAATTAATGTACCAGTTATGCACAGCTCACTTCTATTGAGCAGACTTGGTTTCAAATCTTAGTTTAGCCTATTCCCCAGAGCAGATTCCAGTTAAATTTGCACATGCATATTTCATGTGTAGTTGTTATTAAAATATATAATTTTATGTAAGATCTGGTAATATGGTGTTGATTTGCTCATTTTACATGCTTAAGTATTGAAACATTCAAAATATGACTTGCTTACTATTTCTACAACCATTGTGGTTAAATTGAGGAAAATGCTTCTTGATTTGGATTATAAAATTTCTGCACCAGTAGACAGTAGAGTTTCAGGCTAAATATAAAGAAAATCAGTGAATTAATTGTTTCAAATGATTAAAATCTGATGATTTTTGGAAATGTGTTCAATAACTGGCTTATAAAAGTGGTGGCAAAGAAATGAGGAGCTATTAAAACAGAAACTGAAATCTCTTTAATCCTCAAAATATAGGGCAGTAAAATTTAGTAGAAGGATAAAGATATATTCAGCATGAAACTCTACAGTGTCCGATGTTGCAGAACTTGTATAATCCAAACAAAGACGCATTTTTCCTTATTTGACCACGATGGTGGTAGACATGGTAAGCATATTTTGTATGTTTCTGTACTGAAGGAAAGAATACTGTATAGATGAGGAGTCTGCTAGACTCCATTAAGAGCCAAAAAGGGATTTATGAGCCTAGCATGAGATTCATAATTGATACTTAAATGACTATAAGTTGATGGCTTGTACACCACTAAAAATACACTGCACTCAAGGACTACACATGTTTGGGGTTTTACTTAGTGTCAGTGCAAGGGAATATGGGAATTTCCTTTCTTCAAAAAAAGAATGATAATAATAATAATTGCACGTCATCTCCGGCGAAGCCCAGTACACGTCCTTCTAGTTGATGCCATATAGGCGACCTGCGCATCTGTGAGCATGAAGCCCTACCTAAGATGAATTCTAATGTTGAAGGTGCCACGAACACCCAGCACCCAAGCCATAAGAATTATTAATGAAATTCAAAATCATTGACTTGGCCGGAAATGAATGTGGCGAACCGTGGACCAAATGCCACCATGTTAACTTTTTAGCCATGGAGCTACACTTTTTTAAAAATTACTGATATATTTGAAAACTACAGTATAATCTTTAAGATTCTTCCCTAGCTCATAAAATTGGTGGTACTTAGTTGATCCTCTTCTACCTTGCAGTGTAGAGGTTTGGTGAGTAGCAAGCCTAGTCTTTCTGTCCTGCACTCCATTATGAGTCTGTTTGTAGTCTTTTCCACATGCGAGTAGCTCTTCCTTGATATTGACCATCCTTCTGGTTCGTGGTTTCCCACGTGCCAAATATCGTTGTCCTGTATCCTTGCCAGTTCGACATACATTTAATCTATCCAGCTTTATAATTTTGGACTAACTGGCAATTGGCCAATCAACTCTAGTATGGCTGAAGAAGCTCCCTCTGCAGGTGTCTGTCCCCTGAGATGGTTCTTCTGTCCCTTAGAGGTGTATCCTCTTCAGGGTTATACCACCCTTAGTTGTTCCTTGAGAGAACTCGGCTGTTGTGAATGCAACGATCACCCCTACCAGACGTGGACCTGCCTACCAAGTTTTGCCCAGGTGTGCAGTTGCAGCTAATGCACCAGATACCCTGGACTGAGGGTTTAAAGTAAGTAGTCAGTGTTGAAAAATTGTGAGTCTTGAAGGACTTGCTGAATATTTAATTGTAAACTTACGCACTTTATTCTTAATTGAACAAAATTTCATGAGGAGATATGCAATAAATGCCTTGCTGATACTTTTTTAAATGTCTTTAACCTTAGCTGTTGCTGAGTTCTCATTATACTACTACTGCCAAAATTTTGCTAGAAGTGGGAAGCCTTAACAATCCAGAATATATTCCTTCAAACTGAACATATCCTCTTGGACTATGATATCATTAAATTTTGTTGAAACTGATTTATAAAGTGAATTTTAGATCCAAATGTTCCATTTGTAAAACCTAAAATACTGTGTTGAATGTTTTAAAATCCCAATTCTGCTCATGAGTTGAGAGAGCATGCTGGCAGTAAGGAACATGTACAGAATGTGTATGGTCTTGTGGAGATTATAATATAGTATAATAACATATTCCTGGCTGTATTTAGGTATGTGCTTATAAAAGAAGAGTAACTCCACTCAAAAGAACAAGGTTTTCATCACTGATTTATATTACTAGAAGGAAACTTCTGTTGTACCTGAATAGAATATAGTTTCTTGATTGCATGCTAGATTGATTTGTGTGTATGACCCTGTAATATCAGTTTTTCCTTAATCACTTCCCTTTAGATCAGAATGAAAGCAGCATGTGCAGTGAGTGTAGAATAATAAAGGTAATAAAAAATGTCAGTAATAATAAAAATTAACATTTTGTTGATTTCCTGTCTTTTTAAATGTTACATCTACTTTCAAATAAGTTTTTATTCAGTGTATATACTTTAACTTGAGGGCAAGAGGGCCTTTTTTTTCTTAACAGAAGTCAGCATTTGAAGTGAGTGTTGAATATAAGCTAGAAAGTTGATCACTTTCGAAGTATATCTTAGATAGTGGAATTTGCATTTTGTTGATTTTCTACGTGTAAGATATTTCCAAAGAAGTTTTTATTTAATATTATAGTCTGTTCCAATAGATCATTCCATTCACTGACCTGCAAAATAAAATTGTTTCTCTGCTGTCTCAAATGTTAAAGGTCACTGAAATTAATGTTAACATGCTAAATTGAATGGTGAAGTCTGTTTTCTACATCACATAAGATTTTCTTACAAAGCAAAATACAAAATCTTAAAGTGTGGATTTTTAGTGTAAGTAAGAGCATTAAAAATGAAGTATAAAATTCAGAACTGTTTCCACTAAATAGAACTTACAATTACCTTATAAAAGTTCAGTTGCTGAAGATAAGAATTTTTTTTCTTTGCATGGAAGGAGGACAGCGTTGAATTACGCATATGCCATTGTGCCTCTTCTCTTTCCATCGTAATTTATGATCATGTTTCTTGTTGATGATTTCCTAATTTGAGTGAAGGCCCCTTAAAGGATGTTCCACCTAATCAACACTATATCAGTTATATTAAATAGCCTGTTTTATTATTTCAGGGCTAGTTTTGGTCCTCCTTTAGGACCATCTTCAGCTAACATACATAAAGTTAAAAACTCAGAAAAGCACACATACATTGAAAAACATAATATAAAATTCTTAAAAATTCACAATTCGCTAAAATTTTGTTTCATCGTAAACACTGAATACTTGGCACAAATGTTAATCACTGATGTGTCCATAACGTGTTTTTTTTTACAATTTAGTGTTCATCATGTTGTGAAAATATTTTCTCTAATTAAAGGGGTATGTTCTCACATTCACATCTATAGAAAATGTCATTCTTTTTTATATTGGTTGTTGCCCTAGTAGTGTTCTTAAAAAAGTAAAACCTATTGAAACTGATGTACTAATAATATATTGTCAAAACATTCCTTACATGAAATAAATTTCATTGTGGATCCTTATTGACAATTATGTTATATAAATTGAAAAACTAGTCCAGCGGTTCCATCTAGTCAATACCTATAAGTTTATTTACAATTCAAAGTTGTAAAAGCATCTTATTAAAATAGTAGGACATGTTTTGGCCGCATTAGGCCATCTTCAGCTGTCTGGAATTAAAATTAATATACTAAAAGTTGTTTATAAATTAAAATATGTGCATGTTGAATCATCATCAGATGAAGTTGCTAGATGTAATGTGATGAAGTTAGAACAGTTCTACGTAAAATGATGATGTAATTAAAAGTTTCTTCTGTCTTTAAAATTCATTTCATGCAAAAATGACAGTTGATACAGTAAAATTGTTAAAACTTCTAAAATGTTACGAATTCACAAATGTAGATCAGATTGATTTAATGCCAGCCAGACTGTTGAGTGGAAATCAACTGCCGCCCGGTCATGGTGTGTGATTAATAATAATAAACTTCTGAATTTGGGGGTATATAGAATGAAATGCAGTCGATGGTGGACAATCTACATAGGTCAAACAGGCTGAAATTTTAATATCTGCTACCAAGAACATATCACTGCAAAAAGATACAATAGATTCTCGGCCATGAGAGAACACACAGAAGATTTCAGTCACTCCTATACTTCCATTGAAAACGACATGAACACAATGAATATCTTACAGAAGGGCAAATTACTCAATATCTGGGAAGATATCCACATTCACTTTGATCAAAGATTTAATGCAGCCTTCAACCTCAATGAAATTTCGGAGAAAGTCAGTTTCTTATATGATGAAATCATAAATTTTTACAATAAGTTCAATTTATTGCCATCACGCCAGTCTCACGTATGCATTCCACTCCTCATTCCGTTTGTTTACATTCACGCTCCCTTCTGCCGATAACATTGCTCACGCCCACACAAGGACGAATGTGTTACCTACTTAGTGTCAACTTAGCCAGCGTACAGGCATGATATTTAAATCTAAGAATTTCATTTTTTGTCCGTATTGAACTGAGAACGTAAGATAGGAAACTTAAAAGGGTCCACCTTTTCAATACAAATAAATGTTATAAGTTTATTTACAACATATATTTACACTTGGAACTAGTTTTGACGCCGTTTGATGTCATCTTCAGCCAAAATGTGGGAAATAGGCATAGGCGTAAGCATTCAGACATTTACATTATACAAGATGTTAAATCAGTGTGATTAAATAAGAGACATGAAATAGTGAATTACAATGTCAGTTTACAAAATGGTCATGAAGTGTGAGTCAAAATTGTATAAACATGAGTTAGGGCAAAAGAACATAATCACTTAAAAAACATATCAACCAGTGGACCCTTTTAAGTTTCTTATCTTACAGGCATGATATGACGTAAACATAGAGCTGTTGTGAGTTTTATATGTGTTTTTCTATATTTTTATCTACATGGTTCTTCTTTTCCTAAATCTTGCTTCCCTAGTTTTAATGCTCATCTTTTTTATATATTATTTTTATTTATTAAAAATTATATTTGTTCGTGGCGTCGACCTCTAGAGATCTTTTGCCACTACATGCACCATATGATATGAACCTGCGTGTAATTGGAATTGCGGAAGTGTAGAGTGTTGAATGTGAGGAAAGGAACATTAAGGACGACACAAACACCCAGTCCCCAGGCCAGGGATATTAATCATTTACAATTGAAAACCCCTGGCCCAGCCGGGAATCGAACCCGGGACCGCCTGGTGACAGGCGGACGCATTGCCCCCTACACCGCGGGGCCAAACAATACTCATCTTAGTAATTTTTCATTTTCCTTCTAGATTTCATATCACACAACATGACCGGGTGGCAGTTGATTTCCACTCAATAGTTTTGCTGGCATTAAATCAATTTGATCTGCATTTGTGAATTTGTAACATTTCAGAAGTCATTATATTCAGTAGAACAACAATTTTACTGAATCAACTGTCATTATTTTTACATGAAATGAATTTTAAGAACAGAAGAAACTTTTAATTACATCATCGTCATTTTACGTAGAATGGTTCTAACTTCATCACATTACATCTAGCAACTTCATGTGATGATGATTCAACATGCACATATTTTAATTTATAAATGCCATATATCATATGTGTGTGAATTTTATTAATGTTTTGTAACTTTTAGTATATTAATTTTAAGTTAATTCTAGACATCTGAAGATGGCCTAATGAGGCTGAAACATCTATTATTGTAATGAGATTCTTTTACAACTTCAAATTGTAAATAAACTTATAGGTATGACTAGGGAGAACCAATATACTAGTTTTTCAATTTATATCAAACATTCCTTGTTAAAGAATAGGTATTTAACACTTGCTCATATAAAATCTATTATAAAGTCCTTTTGATTATGTTCGTTGGTAAATGAATTCTGTATTTTGGCTCTGTACACACTCTTATTTTGTTGTTAATGGGTTATTACTAAATTAAATGTAACTTAAAAGCTTTTCAGTCTGCCGAACACACAAGTTAAATACAAATATTACGGTATAACATAACTGTAAAAAACACATTATTAAACAAAGAATAAAATATACACTAATATACAAAGAAAGACATGTTTCGTTCTTCAAAGAACATCATCAGTTTCTACCAAATCACACTCATATATTTAGAATATTTACATCTATTTTATTTAATACTTAGAAACTTCAAGTCTGGAACTTATTTTAATGGTGTCCTCCTTTGTTTCTACTCCAGTATTTACTGCAAGGTTCGCATAGGTTCAAATGGTTGCAGTTTGTTGACTGACTTTCGTTACATCACGCCCTTCTCCTTGGCTACATCAATGACACGCTGTGTTTTAGTTTTAGTGCCTTCTTCAGTATTTCCATTGTTGTTGTTGTTGTTAACTGTTATTTTCTTATTTCAATTCCTTTTGTGAACTATGCAAGGGTTCTTAATAAGCATCTAATGGGCTGCCTATTATACCGGTAATTTTCGTTATTTCATTTTCGCTTAGCACACTGGGGTGAAACTCTGGTGACCAGGAATGAGTTAGCTGGAAAATTTATAATGTCCAATAACGGACCAACTATATTGGTGTTGACATGATGCTGTATAGACTTTTGGGCTATTGTGCCTATATGTTACACCTCTCTATGTCACGTGTTACGGAAAACACGTTATGCGAACCACTTAGTCTGATTGTGGGGTTCGGTTAGGTTCCGCTTCGATTGCTAGCGTTGTGCCACGTCCTGGGGGCCATCTGGTGGCGAATGAACGTACCATTTCCACTTCCAGTATAACGTTCAAAATTTCAAAGGGTCATTGTTTAAGAAGCCTTTCTCGTGGTAAGTCAAGATTTCTTCTGAGGACGCAGAGCACAGTTTTCTGTGAAACGTTAAGAATTTCACCTTATTTTCTTGACACGGCATAAGCCCAAAAGTCTATACAGCATCATGTCTATAAGTATGGGCCGTGAAAGCATTAATGGCAATATATTGGTATTATAAATTTACTCAATCGGAACAAATATTTCAGGTTCCCTATGGAATCAACATCTTTATCATTTGATGGCCGGGCAGGCATCAATTTTTGAAAATGAGACACTCTCTCAAGTGCATTGGTGGAGCCAGTGGCTCCAAGTAGCCTACGCAGTGGCCTCCACAGTATGCACTAGCCATGCGTCTTGGTAGGTGAGTTATTTACCAACTGATGAGCCCAACTTGGCACACTGGGGCGAAACACTGGCAACCAGGAATGAGTTAGCTGGAAAATTTATAATGTCCAATAATGAACCAACTATATCGGTATTGCAAGCACACAGCTGCACGCCCCTAACTGCACAGCCGACTCGCTCGGTAACGAGCTTCTTAACAGATCGTTTTGTTTTCCTTTGATTTTTGGTTATGTCATTTACGTTTACGTGAATGGCTTCCATGGTATTACACTACATTTACAGTGTTTATTATTATCATCATCATCACCAGTTCTTTTAAGAAAGTCCTTGTAAGATGTTATTCTTAGTGATAAATGATAATCTATTTAAAGATTGTCTCGAGCTGCGAGGATGGTGTGTAAGTTCAGAGATCATTCTATACATAAGAATATCCTAGACCACATTTCAGACCTTTAAGTCAGAGATTACCTCCTGTGTTATTCATTAACTGCTTATGTAAATGTGTAAATGTTGTCTAGATGTTGATTAAGTAGGAGGGATTTTTTTAAAATTGTATGTTCATTCAGGTTGGTTTTTTTTTTTTTTTTTTTTTTTTTTTTTTTTTTTTTTTTTTTTTTTTTTTTTTTTTCAGTGTAAATTTTGATTGCTTCTTTTATATTCAAAAATGTACTTTTATTTTGGATGTGCAAGACTTTTAGATTTCAGTTGATGTCTGTGAAATGGTATGAACTGTCTTATATGTGATATTTGAAGGTGTATTGTATCGTATCACATTTTAGTATTCTTTGTAGAAATTGTCTTGTTTGGCCTATATACAGGCATTTCAGTTAGGTTCCTGGCAATGGATCCTGACTTGGAGATTGGGCCTTTTTTGTTCAGGTTGCATTTTGTGATGTGTTTTTGTAATGTATTCTTCACCCTAAAGGCTACTTTCAGACATTGGTTTTCGAAAAGGTTAACTATTTTGTATGTGTTCTTATTAGCGTAGTTGCGAACAACTTATTTATCCCTTTCCTGTGTGGTTTTATAGGTTTTATTAGCGAATGCAGCCTGAACAAAAAAAAAAAATTACCCTTTTTCCAAGTCAGGAGTATATGAACTCGCGTGCCAGGAACCTAATTGCAGTGCCACATATAAAGGCCAAACAAGACAGAATTTCTACACAAAATACAAAGAACACAAAAACGGGATAAGGTACAATTTACATTCAGCCTTCAGAGAGCATATACAGTATATGACAGTTCACACCGTTTCACAGACATCAACACAGATCTAAATATCTTGCACATAGAAAATAAAAGTAAATCTTTGAGTATAAAAGAAGCAGTTGAAATTTACATTGCAGAAAAAGATAACAAAACCAACCTGAATGAACCGTACTTAGTTAACATCTGGACAACATAGACACTTTTTACATTAGCACTTAGGAGGTAATCTTGGACTGAAAGGTCTGAATTGTGGGTTAGGATATTCTAATCTGTAGTATGTTCTCTGAACTTAGGCACTGCCCTTACCACTCGAGACAGTCTTTGAATGGAGTATCATTTGTCAATAAAAATGACATCTTACTAGGACTCTCTTAAAAAATGTTGATGGTAATAATAATAATAATAATAATAATAATAATAAACGCTGCGAATAGAGTACACAGAAGTCTTTCGTTTAAAAAGTAAATTACATAGCTGAAAATTAAAGGAAAACAATCCATTAAGTAGTTCATTAGACTATCCCTTAAAAATGATCAAAACTACGAATTACATAACAGAAAATTATAAGAAATAATAAAAATAAATAATTTTTAAAAAAGAAAATTTAAAAAAATATAGTTCCATGAGAGCAATTGACATAAATATAAATTACATAACAGAAAATTAAGGGAAACCTTACCAATCTGTTTAAAAAGCTTGTTAGGCTATCCCTCAAAAAAGAATTCTTGGTTTTTTCTTTTTTTTAACAATTCATATTATGATAACGGTGATAATGGTAAATAAATCTAAATTAACTCAAATGTAATGTTCCAGAAGAGTTGAAGTAAGTGAAAATGAAATAACGAAAATTACCGGTACAGTAGGAAGACCATTTGATGCTCATTAAGAACCTTTGCATAATTTACAAAAAGAATTTAAATAAGAGGATAATAGTAATAACGACAACGGTAATACTGAAGAAAGCGCTAAAAGTAAAATTTAAACAATGTTTCATTGAGGTAGCCAAGGAGAGGGGCATGGCGTGGCAAAAGTAGATTGACGAACTGCAACCATTTGGACTCGTGCCAATGACAGAGCAACGGTTTTCCAAAAATCTTGCAGTAAATGCTGGAGTAGAGACAAAGGACATCATTAAGATAAGTTCCAGATTTGAAGTTCCTATGTGTTAAAACAGTGTGATTTGATAGAATCTGATGATGTTCTTTAAAGAATGAAACATGTCGTTCTTTGTTTAGTAGTGTGTATTTTATTCCTTGTTTAATAATGTAGGTTCTTTTTACAGGTATGTTATAATATAATATTTATATTTAACTTGTTTGTTCAACAGACTGAAAAGTTTTCAAGTTACATTTAACTTCAGTCGACACTGGAAAGAATGGCTTCCTTCATCAGTAAATGCTACATTAATGTAACACAAGGCTATTATTTTTTGACGGAACATCCTTTACTGCTATTGCTTATTTTTGGTATATCGATGGCTGCATAGAAATTAGGAGATAAGGAAGCGTTGAATGGCTTATTCCTCATTTCCTGGTCTGTAATGACAAACATAACAGGCATATTTGCAACTTTAAACACACAGCAAGTTGAAGATAAGCAATTCAGGGATGAGTTGTCCTGTGGAAAGATATAGATGCATTGAAGTATCACTGTTACCAAAATAATGACGAGTTATGTATAGTACCCAGTAAAATTAATGTAAAATCTGTACATGCTGGAACAAAATTGTTTTCATTTTCAAAATCAGCACATTGTTTTCGATATAACTCAACCCTTTTCATCAAGACAGCATAATTGTTGCAGGCCTGAGTTATATAATATGTCCCATATTTACTTTGAGATTCTTCACTTTCAAGAAGGAAAAATAAAAGTACAAAAAGAAGTATTGTAATCTATAATTTCTGTTTTAATAGTATTTATTCAAATGTATTTATTTACTTATTATCTAAATCTTCATCATATTAACTTGTTGATTTTTCTCATTTCATTTTAAAATATTTGTTAATATTCCTTATAATTTTCTGTCATACAGAACTTATTCCATTAATTCTGTATTAACATCACTTGATCCCATTGCTGTAGTTCGGCCGTTATGCAGTTCTGAGGAAGCTGCCAGAAATTTAAAAATGGAAGGAAGGCTGTTATGTAGTTGAAATTGTACATACAGCTCACCTCCATTGAGGGTGTGCCTGAAAATAGCTGCACCACCTCGGGATGAGGACAAAAGTTTACTTTGCATACATTACTTGTAATCGGTTGTTGATTTAACTCAGATTCCTGCTTAACCCTCTCCTTGTGCCTTATGATATTGATCTGCTGCACAATGTTCTATTTTCCTTTAGATAAACATACTTTTCACTCACCAAACAATATAAAACTTTGCCGTCCTCATCAAAAGTATTACCTCCAAACTCGTTAAAGTATTTGCATAAGAATCCTGATTGAGAGTTTTTTGTGGCTAGCATCCTAAAGTTAACTACAACATTGATCACCCTCACCTTATTGAATCAACATATGATTCACAACTAAGACACTGCAGGTGAGTGACCTAACAGCTTGGAACTCGGGGATTCACCAGGCACATGACAACATGCCGATACCCAATTGAACTGTGCAATTGCAGAAGCAGCTCGGCGAGCAATAGGGATGTATCACGCAAAACTTGTCCGCTAGGCAGCGTAATGGTAATACCCGGTATGCGCTTTCCGCTGCTCGATTGTTTTACATGAGACTTATATGGAGTATTCCTACATTTGCGATCATCGAAACGAAACTTTTGCTTTAAATGCACTAAAATGGAGTTACCATATTCTGCCAATGTTTTCTACAAGACGGGAAATGGTATAGGTGCAATGGCGATTGCGGATTTGGAAGCAGAATTAAAGAAAAGGGGCAAAAAAGTATCCGGAAAAAATGCAAGAGTTGATTGAAAGGTACCAGTAAGGAATAAATGCAGCAACTTCTTTTTTTAGCGTTTTTTAGATTGGATTTTTAAAGTACAAATAGCATTTTGAAAACATTCCTAATACGGTATTTTTTCTTTTCTTTGCCGGTTATCGGCGTGCATAAGGCACGACATTGGTGTGACAGCAGTGCCTGGGGCTACATCCAGTACGACTGAACTTCATTTCCGTGTGGCGCACGAGTTTCAGGATCTTGTTTCGGATCATAAGACAAATACCGGTATAAAAATTTCAAATTTGGAAGTAATGAGTTATTTCCTGTTCAGGAAGTCTGAAATTGATGGTGCTCCAGTGTCAAATTATAGGTCACTGTGTGATTCAGGGTACCGTACCGCACACGGTGTTATGGCTGTTTTCCTGCTTCTATATCTTCTTGCTCTCGGAGTTATTTCCAAGGTACCGGTGCCACACCATGAAAATATCGAAGGTACAGCGTTCTCCTTAAGTCTTCGTCTTTCGCCTAAAATTATTTAAATAGGTCATATTAACTTTTAAGAATGTACTACCTTATTATAAAATTATTTCTCAATTAGTACTAATTAGCTTACTTACCAGTTTCAGTAATGACATAATCTTCAACTGTAAAATGTTTCGAGCAGACTTTGATATTAGGAGTCATATTTTTATTTCGTAGGTCTTGCCTACGAATCGCATGCAACCACTTTTTACGGAAAGCATCTTGCTTAGGAAATTGATGGTATGAATACGGTCGACCTTGATTTTGGGACATTGGGACACAGCAATTGTCAGGCATCACAATTTTCTCGTCGTCTTTGTTGTCGTAACGATATATTAAATCTTTAACTTTAGCATTTAACTAGGTAACTTCCATTAAAAACACATATAAACAAATGACGATCGACAAGCGCATAACGGGTACTACACGTGAGACATCTATCGGTAGTGTTTCAGTACATCCCTATTCCAAGCTTCTCTCCTAATTTTAAATATGCATTATTATTTCACAACGTCCTGGAGCTTCTTCCTTTTACACTCACACCCTAGCTTTGCTTTCTTATGCGTTTGACTGATGTTACATTTTATTAGTCGATAAAAAGATGGAAATTGGTGATAAATTACAGCCACTAGTGAAATATGCACTTTTATAATGATAATTTTGTGTAAAATGGGCTATTTTAACTCAAAATTATAAAATAAGCATTTAAGACAGTTTTCCTGCAGAATTAGCATTTATAAGTACTGTGAAACGGTTAAAATTGCTTATTAAGGTGTGTCTTACGAAGTCTTAACTTTAGAAGTGTGGAAAAGAACATGCACTTTGTTTAGAAATCCAGGCTAGAGATATTATAACTACCATTTTGATTTATAAGAATTGCACATTATTCCCTTTGTTGAGACACTTGTTTGTTGTTAGCTTTTCTTGAAAATTATAGACAGCCATCTCAAGAGTTGCTGGGATTTGATAAGTTAATTTCAAAATGTTGTGGCTTGTCCTCTAATTGGCTGGTTCACACTAAACTTATGGTGTGGCACCTCAAGAATTGTGCTGCAGTGATTCCCTTATTTCAAAAATCATGAAGGCATTGTGCTGTCAGGTTGCTAAAAGAGGAATTAACTTATCACTCTTGCCATGCAACCATTTGTGACTAAATCTAACCCTTGTAAAGAATTATGTAGCCACAAAATTTCTTTACCATTGAATTGAAAATATATTGCATAGCCAATGAAACAAGATCTTTCATCAGAAGAAGTCCAGTACGAGTCAATCTGGGGCCTCTTTTGACATAATGGCAAGTAGTTTTAACAGTATTCCTAAAAAGAATCCCAACTATAGCAATGGTTCATCCTACATATGTTGCATATTTATTTCTTCTTTTTATTTGTCAAAGTAATATATGTGAAAATAAATTGTATTTGTTGATATGTAGATATTTTATAGCATGTTAGAACTTAATGTTTTAATATGTATTTTAATCTCCTTTCCAGGTGTTCTCATTCTATAATTGTTATTTGTTATCTTATTCTAATTTATTGTAATGATTCCTTATTTTCCAAACTAGTATAATTCATTTGTTATAGATGCCAGTTTGGTGTTCTGATTCTAAAACTGTGATTTGTTATCTTATTCTCTGATTTATTTTAAGATTCCGTATTTTCCAAACTAGTATAGTTCATTTGTTGTAGAGGTTCATGAGAATTCAGTCTTCTTAGGCTGACGGTTATTGTGAGATTTGAGCTGAACTTTGTAACTATTTCCTGTGATAAATACGTCTGTCTGTAGCATAATTGAAATAATGTACATATTATGGAGTGTAAGACTGTTTTCGTTAATTCTGTTGGTAACATATTGCTCTGAAATATCCCTGTGTTCTTCGAATGAAAATCTTGATAACTGGACATGTACATCCACTGCAAAAGAATTATGTAAGGGGCAGTCAAATGAAAACCAAACACCCGTTACGACATGCCTATGGAATGGTTTTATTCAAAAGTAATATATTTATCCCTCTGGGAGATGAGACAATCAATTCCAGTTTTGTAGAAAGAGGGAGGTTGCTGACAGATCCACAACCACACCCACTCTTGCACTTCCTTGTCCGAATGAAACCACTGTTCATGAATGTCTTTCTTCAGGTCACCAAAAAAATGTGAAAATCACAGAGTACAAAATCCGGGCTCTACAGAGGATTTCGAAGTGTTTCCCAACCAAATTGCTGAAGCGTAGCCTTCGGCAGATTGGAAGTATGGGGGCAAGCATTACCATGCAACAGGATGACTCCACCCGACTGCATTCCAGGGCGTTTGGACTTTATCCCTTTCCACCCTGAGATTTTTTCTTTGAAATTTGAATTTTTTTCTTATTTTAGTGTACATCATTTTGAGCCCAGAACAGGAAAAATAGTAAAAAAAATATTTTCTTCGCCATTCTCGTGGAAAACCTTCCACCTGCACGATCGTGCTAGTTAGGATTTATTTCAGCACATTTCTTTGCTGAATGACATATGTAGAGCATATGGACTTTTTTAATTGGATGATTTTATTTACAGTGAATCAGATATATGAAGGTTACAAAACATCAATATAGGACTTATATGAACAGAATATTCTTTGAAAAGTAGTCTTCGGTTTGATGCCGGTTGGGAACTCAGTGATTGAGATGTAGGTAAATGATTAGTTGTAGTAGGGGTTTTATCAGTCGAATCATTCTCTCCTGTATGTTCATCCTCTTCATCAATATCGCCAACATGATGAGAATCATCAGAATCATTGCCTACGTATGAAGATAAAGGTTCAGGTACCCACTCATTATCGTCACAATCTTCACTGAATATTCTTCTTCTACTTCATCAACCATTCCCTTTTCCAGATTCTCTCTGGGTAGGGTAGTGTACCAAAACCCTCCGCTTTACTTGATCTTTCCACCATTCCTCTTCTAGTACTTTATTGCTATTGACTCCCCTATTTGCAATACAGTCCACAACAGAGCTCCTCTATCTCATTCTAGGCCATCCCCTAGGCCTCTTTCCAGTCTCTGTATCCATGAATTTTCTCTTTTGCATTCTCCTGGCATTCTCATCATGTGTCCAAACCATTTTAGCTTTCTACATCAATCTCTTCATGAAGTTTACACACTCCCACGCTTCTCCTTATTTCCTCATTTTGTATTCTATCTCGTCTTGTCTTTCCCTGTATGCTCCTCAAGAACCTCATTTTATCTGCTTGTATCTTACTTTGTTTCCTCTTAGTCAACGTCCAGGCTGCTGAACCATAGGTCAGTATAGGTTTATAATAGGACGGGTATAAAACCTTCTTGCACTTCATTAGCACATCTTTGTTCCATACAATGTCTCACACACTGGTAGAAACTTGCAGACTGCTGTATTCTTAAATCAATTTCTCCATCCAAATTTCCATCTTGTGGCATCACGCTGCCCAAATATTTAAAAATTTTCACTACTTCAAGAGGTTCATTTCCTATTTTTATCACTCCCCTGGATTTTCTGTTAGCTCTTGTTATGATCAGAATCTTGCTTTACGCAGTACTAATCTTCATGCCAAAATTTCTTATCTCCTCATTCCATAAATCAACTTGTCTGTACTTCCTCTTCATTATCTCCCCAAACTACAATGTCATCAGCAAAGAGCATTGACTTTACTTGCTCGCCCGTCATCTTTTCCTTGTATGTAGAATTCTATCCATCATGATAATGAAGAGTAAGAAAGACAGTACACTTCCCTGTCTTAAGCCTGTCTCAACTCTGAACCATTCAGTTAGACCCATTTTGGTTCTAACACAGCTTTTGCAATTTTGACACAATGCTATTACCATCTGCATTGTTTCATTCCCAATGTTTTCCATACCAAATTCCTTTGAACACTATCATGCCTTTTCAGTAGCTAGAAATGTTACTACCATGTCCTTTCCATATTCCCAATACCTTTCCATCATTTGATGCAATGTAAATATTGGGTCAAATGTGGACCTGCCTCTTCTGAATCCATACTGGTGTTCTGCCAATTTCCCTCTACTCTGTATCTTATTCGTTTTTCCACGATTCTTTCAAGGATCGTAGCTGTATGAGGTATCATTGTCACTCCTCTGTAGTTTTCACATTACCTCCTGTCTCCTTTCTTGAAAATTGGTATAATGACACCTTTCGTCCACTCTTTTGGAACATTCTTCTCTCTCCATATCACTCTGAAGAGTCTATACAACCACTGTAGACTAACTGCTCTTGCTGCTATTATCATTTCTATGGTGACCTCGTCAATTCCAGCTGCCTTGCCTTGTTTCATTCTTTTAGTGGCCCACTCAATCTCTGCCATGAACACCTTGTTTTCCTTAACTTCCATCAGCACTAAATCTGGTTCTTCGATTTCTACTTGTATTTTGCACGTTGTAAAGCTATTCAAAGTATTTTCCCCACCTCTGTAATATATCCTGCTTCTGTGTCATCGCTTCCTCCTGTTCATTGTTAATGAAGTTAGCACCTTCACCTGGGTTTTTCTTCTTTTTAACCCACTGGAATAAGATCTTTTTGCTTCTGGTTGTATCTTCTTGCAGTGCCTGTATTCTGTTTTGCATTCTGTTGTTCTGTTTCTCAGCCATCTTTTCCAAGCTTGTTTCTTCCTTTTAACTATATCTTTTACCCTGTCATTCCACTGGGGCGTTTCGTGATCTTTCTTCCTTCCTGATACTCTTCCACAGGTCTTTTCTGCAGACTCCACCATGACTGTTTTAAAGTATGCCCATTCTTCATTGACCCTTCCGATGTCTTCCTTAGGTATACTTGTTTTAATGTGTGTCTGGAACTCTTCATTTATTTCCTTCTCCTGCAATTTCCACACCCTTAGCTTTCTCTGCCTAATCTCAGTCATCTTTTGTATCTTTCCTAGCTAAGGGATGCGATTCTTTGACAGAGTATCTCACTTTAAATTATTAAATTATTTTTAGATATTAGAGACCTATGGGCTTTTTGAACTATTTTCAAGTGTTTAATTCAAAAACTGAAAAATTGATGTAAAATTAGTGAAAAAAGTATTGTGTTTAATTTCAAATATGTAACTTTAAAACTCCTGGAATAATGGTCCTTTTAGTGTGATTCGCCGACATTTTACCTTTTCTTGTAGCTACATATATGGGAACAGAATATGTAATTACATATAATCCGGGCTCTAGTAATAACAGTGTTGCCACCTTTCATGCAGAATGTGTGTTATGGTGAGCGTTGTTTTCGTTTGACTGCCCTTTATATAATTAGGAAGAAATGCAAGATATCTCTAAACCTCTGTTTTATCCCTTAACATAAAATCAGTCAGTCATATCTTCAGGATAACAATTTAAATGCAGTCGGACCTGATTACAGAGGTTTTCATTTTGAAATTTTTATGTTCAAGCCAGTCACCCAAAGAAAATAATTTCTAAAAATACTTGTTATCCATAAGGATATTGTGGATTTTTTTCAGTATTTTTTGCTATGAATTAAAGCTCCCTCTGTGAATCATTGGTAGAGTGGCAGCATCTGAATCCCAAGATCATGGGTTCATACTAGGCAAGGTGGTGGGATTTTTGAAGGACGGAAAAAAGCCCATTCAGTCTACGATTTCAATGTGCAAAAGACCTCTTTTCTGTTGTTGTTAAGAAGGAAGCCATGCTTCCCAGTGTCGATTTCAACTTAAAAGCTGTTCAGTCTGTCAAACACACAGGTTAAATATAAATATTGTACAAAGACATACCTGTAAAAAAAAAACCATTATTTATTATTTTTGTCCCTTGTTTAATAATGTGTTTTTGTTACATGTGTGCTGTAGTATAATATTTATATTTAACCCATGTGTTTGACAGACTGACTGGAGAGCTTTTAATTTGCATAAAAGACCTCTGGTGTCACGTGGTGTTTACTCGACAAAATGAATACTCGGCCATAGATCGCCCAGAAGAGAGAGTTTCTTTGCCATATGGTAGAATAAAACTAACATGCAAGCAGACTAGATGGCATAAAATCGAACAGTCTGCTCATGGTAGCTCAGGCCTTATTGTTGTTGTTGTTAACGGTAATGTTATTGCAATTACTACATATTTGCCAGCTTTTGAGATTTAGGTGGGAGGCTCCTGATGTTTTTTCTTGACCTTCTAATCAACTTATTACAGTATTTCTCCTGATTTTAAGTCAATGACTGCAGAACTTAAAGTCTGTTCTAAAACTACTGAGCATGACTTGGGTCACTTAACTATCCTCTTGTGTTCGAGAGATAGCAGGTTTGAACTCACTGTCAGCAGTCCTGAAGATAGTTTTCCACGGTTTCCCATTTTCACATTAAGCATATGCTGGGGCTGTACCTTAATTAAGGCCACGGTCACTTCATTCCCACTCCTAGCCTTTTACTATCCCATCACTGGTGGGACATAAAGCAAACTGAAAAGATTTTTTTTTTTTTTTTTTTTTCAGAATCTCTCACTGTTTCAGGATGTTGCATTAGTGACTGCAGGTTGCTCTGAATGCCCACAGTCCTTCCCTTGCTGGTTTCTGTATGTGGCTGAAGGTGCAGCTCTTATTAGCTACCGTGTGACTGAAGTCCAGTTTTGATTGGTGACTTAAAAAAAAAGTGAATATTTTGGTGATCACATCTAGTGTTCTGTTTTCTCCCTTGCGTTGCATTATGTAAGGGGTATTAAGTGTTTGTTCTTATGATAGTACCAGAGAGTCAGTTAGTTTAACCTTAAGAGTTAATTTTAATGTAGCGTACTCGTTATCATTACAATACTGGATGATGTGTTTGTTCAAGGTCATTGACATCTATTCAGAGCATTATGTTATCCCATTTGAGCAACAAGGCTGTGAAATAATCCATCCAATAACTTCATAATATAAAATTCATGCAAACTGAAGTAATCTCTTGGGCTGCAATATATAAAACTAATTTTTTCAGATACTATTTTTAGCCTCTATGTCTCAGGAAAAGCCTCTTTGTTGATGGTGCTAATTGTAACAAACTATCCACTATTTGCAGTATATAAATAAATATTTTGTATTGTCTGTAAATAAAGTTACCTTGGAATGTGTGTTTGGTTTTTCTTATAAATTGAAATTTTCATCGTAATTAAATGAATAGATTCAAGTTGAAAGAACCTGAGATGAACAGCTATCCTCATCCAGGACTCGCTATAGTTTCTGTTAGAACTTACAATAGAAATATTGTACACTAAAGGAATGCACTCATTTTCACACTCAAATATGATATTAACATAGGCCTGGATTCTATTTAACCTGCTAGATCAAGTACAGTATTTTTCCTTTGACAGAGCATCTGTACAAAGACGACAGGCAATGTCATGCAGTCATTTTAGTGTGAGAATTACAAATCCTTGGTGATAGATCATCGTATTGGTGGGAAGTTGGAACATGTAATTGAAGTAATGTCTATGATTCTGAAAATTTTAGTATTAGTCTTTTTCTAAAATAGTTGTAAATAAAGATAATATAGATTTCCTGTACCAAGTGAGTTAGCTATGCAGTTTGTATCGCGTAGCTGTGAGCTTGCATTCGGGAGATACTGGGTTTGAACCCCACTGTCAGCTGCGCTGAAGATGGTTTTTTGTGGTTTACCTTTTACACACCAGATTGTACCTTCATTAAGGCCACGGTCACTTCCTTCTCAATACTAGCTTTGTCCTCTGCTGTCATCGCCCTATGAGCTGTTTCTGTCAGTGTGACCCAAAAAATAAAGATTTCCTTTTCATATTGGAAAAGTATGATTATGTATACAATAACTGTTGGTGATGCAATCTGAGACTGATTCGTGTTCTTTGGATTGTTATTTATTTTGCATCTTGTTATTCTTACGGTTTTTAGTAGTGAATAAACATGGGTCTGTAGAAAACATTTTGTGGTCCTCAAATGGCTGGATTGTTCCGGAACTTGGTTAGAACTTTGAGTTTGGAGATCATTTTTGTATATTATGTGGACAGTATTGTTTGCTTAGGACTGTAAGTATCAAGATTTGCAAGCGTTTATTGATAAACCACTAAATCATTCGTGATGCATATGTGCAATTAAGTTTTGAGAGATTGAATCATTGTGTGACTCAGCCTCTGATACAATCATTGATCTCAATATATCAGTAGAGTTCTCTCGATACAACCAATGACCTCTAGTGCGGGTTGGACCCAGTGGCCAAAGAGTACTACAACACTACATGAGAAAACATTTGAACGAGTGTACGTAGAGCCATCTGTGTCGGACATACAAAGCAGTTGTATTAGCACTGAATACATGAGTTAATATGTTTTATTCCTTGTTTTTAGTACTGTTTCTTTTCTGCAGTGGAAGAAGCTCAGAAGAGAGCCCTTATCAAAAGACAAGCTGTCATCAAGGCCCATGTAACTAGAATACCTCGCTATTTTTTAAATAATTTCTCCACGGGCTCTAATCTTAACAATCTATATATATAAAATAAGAGTTTTGTCTGTACATTGCTCAAAATTTTAAAAGGATGGTATTTCCGTATCAGTCACGTCCATAGTACCAAGGAAATGCATTTTATAATTTTCCGTAATTTCTGTCTGTCTGTCTGTCTGTATGTATGTATGTATGTACACGCATCATGAGAAAACGGCTGAAGAGAATTTAATGAAAATCGGTATGTAAAGTCCGGGAATAAGTCGCTACAATCTAGGCCATAAATAACCTTTTTCACGCTGATAGAAATGGTAGTTTAGGGAAAGGCCTAAAATTTAATTCTCAAATATTTATGTTATTAGTGGTCCTATCTTAATGAAAACCGGTATGTAAAGTTCTGAAATAAGTAGCTACAATATAAACTATAAATAATCTATGTTCACTCTGAAAGAAATGGTAGTTTAGGGGAAGGCCTAAAATTTTATTTACCGAGCTCGATAGCTGCAGTCGCTAAGTGCGGCCAGTATCCAGTATTCGGGAGATAGTAGGTTCGAACCCCACTGTCGGCAGCCCTGAAAATAGTTTTCCGTGGTTTCCCATTTTCACACCAGGCAAATGCTGGGGTTGTACCTTAATTAAGGCCACGGCCGCTTCCTTCCCACTCCTAACCCTTTCCTGTCCCATCATCGCCGTAAGACCTATCTGTGTCGGTGCGACGTAAAACAACTAGCAAAAAAAAATTATTTGCAAATATTTATGTTATGAGTGGTCCTATCTTAATTAAAATAGATATACAAAGTCGACGAATAAGTCGCTACAATCTACGCCATAAATAATATTATTCACGCTGAGCGAAATGGTAGTTTAGGGGAAGGCCCAAGATTTAATTCTTGAATATTTGTGTTATTAGTGGTCTTAGTGACAATTACTATATAAATAAAGTTACATAGTATTAAATTTCTGATCATTTATGTCTTATACATTTTGACCGTACCGGTTATGATAACGGATATATTCATGAATATGGATTTTTGTTGCTAAGATCATATCAGCGCCGTCACGAGAAAATGGGTAAACAGAATTTAATGAAAATTGGTATGTAAAGTCGGGGAATAAGGAACTACAGTCTACACTATAATTAATTTTATAAGACGGCCTTAAAGAGTCGAAAGAAAACTGAATGTGAAGTGCTTACAATACAGAAAGCTCATAACATTGATCAACAATAACATTATATTGACCATTGTTTGTTGTGATTTGCTTTGTGTCTCTGTTGCCATTCATCTCCGATAGATGGGATTACTGCTGTATACAGAGTTTTTAAAAAATCTGCTCTACGTCGCGCCGACACAGATAGGACTCATGGCGACGATGGGATACAAAAGGGCTAGGAGTGGGAAGGCAGCAGCCCCTACGTTAAATACGTTACAGCCCCAGCATTTTCCTGGTGTGAAAATTGGAGACCATGCAAAACCATCTTCAGGGCTGTCGACAGTGGAGTTCGAACCCACTACCTCCCGGATCCAAGCTCACAGCTATGCGCCCCTAACCGCACAGCCAACTCACCCGGTCGTACCGAGTATAACAGCCTGCCTGAAAATTGGCGGGAAGTAGCTTGGGAGTTAGATAAATTTCTGATACTACTGATACATAACAAACTGGTTCATCACAGCATTCGAGCTATTCAATTCGTACTCTGAGGCACTGATTGGAATGAGCAGTGTGCATATTTAAAGGAATAATGGCAGAGAAGTGTTCACGGCTGTCTGCGGTCTGGTCATTGCAGCACCGGAACTTTGGACTGTTAGAACGGCACCATAGTACTGTTCGTTAAAAGTGAGAAAATATGCGGTTTGTTAATTTGATCGAGTATTTTATATAACATTGCTTTTAATCACTATATTCCTTCTTACGACTTCAGGTAGGAAAACCACAAAGACAGTCTATCTAAGAATCCCGTAGCGAAGCACGGGTACATCAGCTAGTTTAAAAGTAAGACAGAAACGCCTGCAGAATACTATAGAAGAATAAAACTAAGTTCCATACACAGAAGTTAATGACACAATGAAACTCACGATTTAGATTGAGAGGGATTTGAAGAATTATATTTCGAGTTGCAGTCAAAAATGGAAACATTATTAGAAATCAAACTGCTGTCATCTTTTAGTGAAAGTAGGGGCCATAACAATAATAGTGATCTGAAATTGCCTGCAATTTCTCTTCCTAAGTTTAATGGAAGAGTTCTTACATTTTCATGACGCATTCAAAACTGTAATAATCGATAACATTGCCCTGACAGATATTCAGATGTACCACAATTTATTGTAGTGCTTATCAGATGAGCTACATAAGTTGATAGAGAATTAACCAGTTACACAGAATAATTTCAAATTAGCATGGGAATTGATCTGTAACTGGTACAACAATCCTATTTTGATTCTCGATATGTATGTTAAGCAATTGTTATCATTGCCCTCTACCAGGACTGATCATCCAAAAAACCTGAGTGTAATGATGGGCAGTCTGAGACTAGGTCTCGAGATTTCTCGGGACTAGCCCAGGCACTGTTTCTCGTGAGAAATCTCGAGAGCGTTGTCCCCGCATTGTGTGGCGAGCAGCGTGTCGTAGGCATTGAACTATAGGTAATACTGGAATGCTGACTGCAGTAGTAGCTCTCCCAGAAAACTGCTTCCTGTTCCTTGGCTAGTCACGCCCCCTCGTGTATGGCAAAGTTGACAAGATACAGAGCCTGGAAATTAGCTGATGTGTTGTGTTTGATGGATTCTTTGGTAATATCTGACCGTACGTCAAATTTGTGATTTAATCAAGCTTCTTATTTCTTGTGTAGCATACGGTTACACTAACAGGCAGCAGAAGAAAATAGATGTGAACTCACAAAAGCTTCGTTTCCACAAGTAAGCAGTCTTAAGCACTATCTCACTGCAAAGCAATAAATATAGTATTTTAAAAGGATAATTACTGTTTTCTTCCGGTTTGGCTCTTGTAATTAAGTATTCTATGCTTATGGATATTTTGGCATATTAAATGTCGTACGTTTTATAGGTTATAGTCAGAATGATATTGTTATAGAATTTATAACTTCAATTGCAGATTTCCGTGGGCGCCCATCTGGTGGTCATGATCGTTAAGGCGCTGAAGTTTAAACGGTCTGACACCGAGGTTAACTGGATCGAGTCCCGTTGGTCGAAAAAAATTTTCACCATCAGAATGTTGGCCGGCAGGGTAGGGGAGGTGGTGGTATACAATTTCGAATCACTAAATTGCATGCCAAAGCCTGGATTAAATTCCAAACCTCTCCGCAGTGCTCATATGGTGTGAGGGCATAGGACGCTGTTGATGGTGATTCGTCTGTCGGTTGGAGACGTTAAACCTTGAGCAGACCCCTTGGTGCTATTCGACAGGAGTAGGCTATGTGCCGGAACCGGGTTTCACCCTCTCCCTACTATCATATATCACGTCATTCATTTCATCTCATTAACTCCTCTGATGAGGTTGACATCAGGAAGGGCATCCGTTCATAAAAACCCGCCACGACAGATTCATCTCACCTCATACCCGACCCCTAGGGAAACGGGACAAGGGTTGGACAAACAAACAACAACAATTGGGAACATGCATCATTTTCAAAGATATTTTTTTTGAAAGGTACACCAATGAAATAGTACGTAAACGTATTACATTGTGGTATGTTGCAGTGTTTTCTACCATTAAAAAAATATTTAATAGTGCCTTTCCGCAAGGCGAGTGAAACGGCCTCTGACGTAAGCGGCGCGCTGTGACGTCACGATCCAGTACCGCATGGAGCTCTACCAGCCACTGTGCATCAGCCGTTGCTAAAAGCCGATTGTTTATTATTCATGATCGCGAATAACTTCGAAATGACAGAAGAAAGGTTCAAAACAGCACAGTCAGACAATCTATCATGTGTAGATGTCATCATTCTTGAAAAGTAGTGCCTTTTGTGGCCGCAGAAATTCGCGGATAACAAGCAAGTTTGTAAGTGGCGTCTTTTATATACGTGCAATGTACTGTAACCCATAGTATTAGGATAACAACGAACCTGGATAGATATCACATCACTTTCAACATTTCAATATTTCCTTCTAGACTGATTCCCCTATTAAAGAATAACATTACATTTTCGGGCTTTCAGCATTAGTAAAGTAAGAAATCGGATTTCAGCACTAACATAAACATATAGGTAGCATTATAGTAATAGTCCGCTTCTGTGGTGTAGTGGTTAATGTGTGCCACTCCCGGAGGCCCGATTTCGATTCCCGGCTCTGCCATGAAAGTTGAAAACAAATAGTACGAGGACTGGAATGGGGTCTACTCAGCCTCGGGAGGTCAACTGAGTAGAAGAGTTTCGAATCCCACCTCAGCCATCCTCGAAGTGGTTTTTCGTATTTTCCTACTTCTCCTCCAGGCACCTAAGGCCACGGCCGTTTCCTTCCCTCTTCCTTGTCTATCCCTTCCGATCCTCCCATCCTCCAACAAGGCCCCTGTTGAGCATAACAGGTGAGGCCGCCTGGGAGAGGTAATGGCCCTCCTCACCAGTTGCATCACCATACTCAAAGTCTCACGTTCCAGGACACTGCCCTTGAAGTGGTAGAGGTGAAATCCCTCGCTGAGTCCGAGAGAAAACCAACCCTGAAGGATAAACTGATTAAGAAAGAAAGAAAGAAAGATCATAGTACTATAGGGCTATAATCTATCATTCCCAAAAAAATATATATTTATGGTTGGGACAACTGGCCTACCCACTTCCAGTGCCCATGAAAGAGAATTAAATATCTTTGTGGAGGGAAAATGTTAAACATGATAAAGATAAATATGACTTCATCTAGTTTTCACAAGTCGGGCTGAGTGGTTCAGACTGTTGAGGTGCTGGCCTTCTGACCCCAACTTGGCAGGTTCGAACCTGGTTCAGTCCGGTGGTAGTTGAAGGTGCTCAAATACGTCAGCCTCGTGTCGGTAGATTTACTGGCACGTAAAAGAACTCCTGCAGGACTAAATTCCTGCACATCGGCGTCTCCGAAAATCGTAGAAGTAGTTAGCGGGGCGTAAAGCCAATAACATTAATTACATTTGGCTTTTAACAAGCTGAGCATACCAGGAAAGAAAAGTGTCCTGGTGACATTTTAGTCGCTCAATACAGGAATGTCTTTGGGTGCTGTGACTTTTACTTTTTTTTTTCTTTACGTCACACCGTCACATATAGGTCTTATGGCGACGATGGGACAGGAAAGGCCTAGGAATGGGAACAAAGCGGCCATGGCCTTAGGTACAGCCTCATCATTTGCCTGGTGTGAAAATGGGGAAACCACGGAAAACCATATTCAGGGCTGCCGGCAGTGGGGTTCAAAACCCACTATCTCCCGGATGCGAGCTCACAGCTGCGCGCTCCTAACCGCACGGCCAACTCGCGCGGTATTTTTACCCTTCGGTTTATTGACTTGGTTTGTATAACCTAAAACTTAGGCTAAGTTGGATAATATTTTAAACACCTACATCACTATTTTCACCTGTGTGCAATTATGTTATTTATGTCATTAATATTATGATAATTATTATAATTGAGCATTGTTAACTTATAAGACCCCAACAGACAAGCATTGGTTTTGTGTAGAGTTATACATTTGTTAAATTCACGTCGTTTCCTTTCATGATGTACACGCCTATTCTTTGTTACATTATAGAGTATTTAGGTATAGCCTAAATTTCTTTACCAATTAAGCTCTTCAATAAAGACATACATAACTGTCCCATGCCAAGATATATTGGTAGAATTAGAGCTGTCAAAATGGTTCATAACCCCTTTGATTTATTATCTTGACATGGATCACCCAAAACATAGGTTCGGTTTGGAGAATACTTTAATAATCAGCATTATTTAATGCACTGTTTATTACTTTCATATTCCAAGATGTAATTGAAGCATTTAAATAAAGCATCACACATTAAAATTTAAAGTTTTACCACTAGAACAGCTGACATGGAAAAGTGATTTGAAAATTCAAACAAATTCATCTTGCGTTAAAATCTTCAAAAAAATAAACTGTATACTTTTCCGATATATCACCAGCATTTCTCCGGCTCGCCAAAATCCATTTCTCCCTAGTTTTAGCGTCTTTGGAACATTTATAAACAATTTGTTTGGTATGGTATGCGATGTGCTATTGCACATCGGAACTCTACACCATTTATAAGTTTTCTGCCTCACTGTCTGCGCAGGATTCATTTTAAGTCTAAAATATACCACTCAGATTATTATCCAATGTGTAGACCTCGAATTTAACCATACTAGACACTAACGTAAAGTAGAAATACGCGAAGTGTATCCTGCTTCTCACAGCACACTATGTGTTTTTTCGTCTGCTAATTCAGTCAACCTGTGCGATGACGTCAGACCAATGAGATCGCGTACTTGCGTGACGTGACATTTTCGTAGATTTTTATCACGTTTGGAGTTATTATTTGTACATTCTGATCACATTTTTGAACTCTGCATGAAATTTTGAATCAGATTAGCATATTTTTAATTAAAACCCCGGATCATGCATGTTCCCTATTGTAGATGTCAGTAGAAACGTCCGGAAATATTTTAAAAAATGGGTTATAGCTTTGAGAAGGATAGATTGGACTCTAAAAATGGGAGATGTGCGATATATTTTCAACTTCTTTGGAATCATTTCAGAAAAGACTAAAACAACTGATAAGGAATCTGCCACCTGGGTGGGTGCCCTAAATGCAGATCAATAGTAATTGATTATTTGTAAAGTGTATAAGTTATATTTTGTTTATTAAGTGTATATCGCAATATGAAGTTGTGTATTGTATATGAATATATACACGCATACGTATGCTGCCTTTGTCCTGATAATAAATTTGGTTCAAAAACTGATTACAATGTATTTTCAATTGATCATCATTCGCAGATAGAGCCTCCGTGGCTCAGACGGCAGCGCGTCGGCCTCTCACCGGTGGATACCGTGGTTCAAATCCCGGTCACTCCAAGTGAGATTTGTGCTGGACAAAGCGGAGGCGGGACAGGTTTTTCTCCGGGTACTCCGGTTTTCCCTGTCTTCTTTCATTCCAGCAACACTCTCCATTATCATTTCATAGCATTTATCACTCATTAATAAATCACCTTGGGAGTGGCGACCCCATTGTAATAACAGCCTATATATGCTTCATTCATTACATCCCTGACCCGGTCAATGACTGGAAAACAGGTTGTAGGTTATCATTTTTTTCATCATTCGCAGATATTTCCCGTCTAAAATCACTAGGCTATTGTTTTGTATGCATATGTTTCGTTTGTATGGTGTCTATTTTGTTGCCTTCTTAGTGTAGGTATCGGTCTCGAAATCCAAGAATAACGGCCGGGAGGATTCGTCATGCTGACCCCACGACACCTCATGATCTGCTGGTCTTAGGACTGAGCAGCGGCCGCTTGGTAGGCCCTGGCTCTTCAAGGCTGTTGCGCCAGGGGTTTGGTTCTTTTTTAGTGTAGATATACGTATTTACTGTATTGTGATCTCTTAAAGAAAAATGTTTGATAATAATCAGGCCTAGAATATATTTTCATTTTCCACAATTTCCCTAGCCATTTTCAGTTTCAAATTGCTATTAATCTTCTGAAAGATATATTTCACCGCAAATGAGGTGAAATTTGCAAGAGACATGCCGCCTAAATGTTTAAAATTCGCTAAGATACCTGTGCCTCGTCGCATGTACGTATACGTCAGTCATGCCTCCATGCCGTACAGCTAGTCGCGCCGGAAGCCGCACTTCGCTCCCATACAGTCAGCGTTCCAGTATTACCTACAGTTCAATGGTCGTAGGCCTACAGGTAGTCGGAGCTGAATGTTGTTTGTGCCGAGTATGCGAATAGCCAACCACGGGCATTCTCCATTTCGTGAATACGTGTCAACAACCGACTAGGACGTTCATTTTTACCGAGTTCTATTTTGACGCAGTATAACATAATTATAAAGGATACCGTACGCATTCTGACACTGTATGCACTAGTAGGTACAGGAATGAGTGGTTTAAATACAGAACCTGACGGCTACTGTACGTACACGTACCTGGATACTAGAGGCGTGCATTATTCGAACTCAAGACGAGGCAAGATGCGCCTTGCTACATACGCAACCACCACTACGCATGAGTGGAACGTGTAATATAAAATGCTTCAGTTTGTTCGAATTCTTTCGACAGATAGGTGTACATCGTTATCAGACCCCACATTCAATAACATATGACCACTGCTTGTGTTTACCGATATTTTGGTGACGAAGGATTTAATTCCTTACAATGTTATAGAGTATTCTCGGCATAATTATTAATTATGTACTTCGATATATGACGGTGCAATGTGAAATTGTACTCGTTGTTCGCGACAACTTGAAGACGATGTCCGAAACGCAACGTAAGTCGTGGATGTCGGTTATTTTGCAGAGATGTCACATAGCAGAGCCCGCTGTGTTGCTTCTTCAAAAGAAGTAAAATACGTCGGCAGAAGTACTTCTGGGATGATCTGGCACTTACAAACGCATAATATCAATGAAGAGGAATCGTCACAGAACACCTCAGGCCCGGTCTGCATCACAAGAAGCTACCCTGTCGACTAGTGATGGGCAGTCTGAGACGAGATCTCGAGATTTCCCGAGACTAGCGCAGACACTATTTCTCGCAAGAAATTTCGAGAGAAATCGAGAGCGTTGTTTTCGTCGAGTATGCGAATAGCAAACCACGCACCTTCTCCATTCCGTAAATACGTGTCTACAAGCTACTAGGGCGGTCATTTCTCTCATTTCTAGCGAGCTTTATTTTGATGAAGTGTAACATAATTATAAAGGATACGCATTCTGGCATTGTATGCAGTGGTAAGTTCACGAATGAATAGGCTAAGTACGGAAACTGTCGGCTACTTTAGGTACACCTACCTGCATACGAGACGCGTGCATTATTCGAACTCGAGACGAAGCAACATGCGCCCTACTGCATATGCAACCACCGTTAGCGTGAGTGGAATGTGTAATCTAAAATGCTTGAGTTTGCTCCAATTCTTTCGACAGATAGGTGTACATCGTTATCAGACCCCACATTCAATATAATATTATGACCATTGCTTGTGTTTACCGATATTTTGGTGACGAATGAATTAATTCCTACCCTATTCGCGTCATATGTCAAGTTATAATTCTTTAAGAACAACAAGAGTACAACAAGCAATTCTGTGGAAAGGAAATTTTACAAGAATTACTACTAATTTAACGTTCTAAATCCATCATCATCATCATAAACAGATTCAGTATTTCCAGTGCTTAACACTACCGCTTACAATACTATAGATTGAGCTTTTTACTAGCTTAACATTACGAGTGATAATAAAGTGAAGTTAAACCACCATTACGCTACAACTATAACGACAACAACGAAATAAAATATGACAAGAAATACTACTAGTTTAAATTTCTAAATCAAGCATCATTATACACAAATTCACACACAACTTAAATATTTCCATTACCTAATACTATGGCTATACTATAGGACAGGTTGAACGTACTACCGGTACTAGCGTACCACTACAAGTGGTATTAAGGTTAAAACATAACTACCCAACAACTACAACAAGTGTACAACAAGCAATTCCATGGAGAGAAAATATTAGAAGTAATACTACTAGTGTAATATTATAAATCCGGCAGAAAATCACAAATTCAGTGTCCGTCGTTTACAGCTTTTACTTTACACTAGCACAAATCAACATCTTGAACGATTTTATACAGGAAGAGAATCTATCAAAGACTGCTGCAGGTAATTTATTCCAATCCCTTATGGTCCCGTTGACGAAGGAAAACTTGCCCACATCAGTATGCTGGTTATTATTACACTACCGGTACTGTAAGTGACCATTGCCAACGGGATATTTTCCCATAATAATAATAATAATGGCCGGGCTGAGTGGCTCAGACGGTTAAGGCGCTGGTCTTTTAACCCCAACTTGGCAGGTTCGATCCTGGCTCAGTCCGGTGGTACTTGAATGTGCTCAATTACGACAGCCCCGTGTCGGTAGATTTACTGGCACGTAAAAGAACTCCTGCGGGACTAAATTCCGGCACCTCGGCGTCTCCAAAGACCTTAAAAAGTAGTTAGTGGGACGTAAAACAAATAACATTATTAATAATAATAATTAGGTACTTCGGTATATGACAGTGCAATGTGTAATTGTGTCTAGTTGTACGCGAGAACTTGAAGACGATGTCCGAAATGCAACGTAAGTCGTGGATGTCGGTTATTTTGAAGAGATGCCACATAGCACAGCCCACTGTGTTGTTTATTCAAAAGAAGTAAAATACATCGGCAGAAATACTTCTGGGATGATCCGACACTTAAAAACACATAATATAAATGAAGAGGAATAGTCACAGAACACCTCCGGCCCGGTCTCAATCACAAGAAGCTACCCTGCCGACAACGATTTTGAGGCATCCAGGTAGGTTTACATCCTAATAACAGTAACAAATTATACGGGTTATTCAGCTAAGAAGTCCACCTGAAATAACTCGTGACAAAATTTATCGTCACACACGTTTCCATATGAGAACTGCTGATGATAACTACCAAGCTTACACTCGTAGTTACTGGGACGTCGCGTCGCAAAGCTCGCAGCACACGAGAATCGGTCTCGAGGGCGTGGCCCATCACCCCTGCTGAAATTACTGGAGCAAACTCGGGCATTTTAGATTACACGTTACACTCATGTGTAATGGGGATTGCATAAGTAGCAAAGCACATCTTTTCCGTCTCTAGTTTGAATAATGCACGCCTCTAGTATGCAAGTAGGTGTACATCCTATCTACAGTTATTCACAAATTATGCTTGGTTATTCAGCTAAGATGTCCACCTCAAATGAGCCGTGAACAGCTTAAGATATTGATATTTGGTTATCACTTTTGTTAATGGTATTAAAGGGTTCATAGTTGAAGATGCCGTACTTTACCAGGCGTTTGACAAAATGTATTGGCTCATACGTTTTCATATGAGAACGATATACTATCAAGTTTACAGTTGTACTTACGGGTACGTCCCGCAGCTTGCACTACAGGAGGATCGGACTCGAGATTCTCGCGAGAGTCTCGAGCTCTGCGACGTCAGTCTCGAGCGAGAGCGTTGCCCATTACTAGCTGAGTGCACTAATAAACCAAACATGCAGCAATCGAATTGCCATTGAAGTAATGAAGATCGAAACCTCTTTGCATGAAATTATATAATGTCGTATTATATTTTGGAATGAATTAGTGTTAGTCTTAGAAAACAATGTGAGGTCAAAACCTCAGGCCAACCCTATTCTAGGCTGAGAGAACTAATATCATTCCTTGAAAGTAGTCGCCATAGAGCTAGTCGGTACTAATAAATGAACGAGTGACAAACCCAAAGAACCAAATACAGCAGTAGCAAGAAGGAAAGTGTAGTGCAAGCCTTTGTGACCACATCATCAAAGTATGACCTCTGTACTGCTCCACACCTTATTACAGTGCTTTAAGTTTAGGGATATGTAGATCAATGACAAATTAGATTATGCAAAACGGCAACAACTTCGTTGGAATTGCTTCAAGAGTGGTCATCAAACCAGCCACTGTTCCTCTCGAAACTGCAAACTGTGCAAGAAAAGCATCATACATTATTACACAAGAATACGGGTAACATTTCCCAATAACAATCATATTGTTCTTTAAAGGGGAATTACCACACTTGTGAAGTGTTGCTGTCTACTGCAATCATTAGAGATACTGACAGCCATGGTCGCACTCTACTGGATAGTACCTCACAGTAGTGATGGACAGTCTGAGACGAGGTCTCGACATTTCTCGGGATATCTCGAGACTAGCGCAGGCACTATTTCTCGCGAGAAATTTCGAGAGGTCTCGAGAGCGTTATTCCCGCATTGTGCAGCGAGCAGCGTGTCGTAGGCCTACAGGTGGTCGGAGCTGAATATTGTTTGTGCCGAGTATGCGAATAGACAACCACGGGCCTTCTCCATTTCGTAAATACGTGTCAACAAGCGACTATGGCGTTCATTTCTACTGAGATCTATTTTGACATAGTATAACATAATTATAAAAATACGCATTCTGGCATTGTATGCACTAGTAGGTACACGAATGAGTGGTTTAAGTACAGAAACTGATGGCTTCTGTAGGTAGGTACACGTACCTGGATACTAGATGCGTGCATTATTCTAACTCGAGACGAGGCAAGATGCACCTTGCTGCATATGCAACCGCCATTACACATGAGTGGAATGTGTAATATTAAATGCTTGAGTTCTTTTGATAGGTGGGTGTACTGCGTTATCAGACTCCACATTCAATATCATATGACCACTGCCTGTTGCCGATATTTTGGTGACGAAGTAAATACTTCCTTACAATGTTATAGAGTATTCGCGTCATATATAAAGTTAGCATAATTACCCAACAACAACAACAACAAGATTACAACAAGCAATTCCATGGAAAGGAAATATTATAAGAAGTACTGCCAATTTAACATTCTAAATCAAGCATCATCATACACAAAATTCAGTATTACCATTGCTTAACACTACCGCTTACAATACTATACGTTGAGCTTTCTACTAGCTTAACATTACAAGTGATAATAAAGTGAAGTTAAACCATCATTACCTTACAACAATAACAACGAAAGAAAATATGACAAGAAATACTACTAGTTTAACATTCCAAATCCAGCAGAAAATCACAATTTCAGCTTTTACTTTTCACTTTACACTAGCACTAATCACCTTCTTAAACGATTTGATACCGGAAGAGAATCTATCAAAGACTGCTGCAGGTAATTTATTCCAATCCCTTATGGTCCCGTTTACGAAGGAAAACTTGCCCACATCAGTATGCTTGTTATTATTACACTACTGTAAGTGACAATTGCCACCGGGATATTCCCATTTGCGATGTGTTTGTTAATAATAATAATTAGGTACTTCGGTGTATGACAGTCCAATGTGTAATTGTGTCTAGTTGTACACGACAACTTGAAGATAATGTCCGAAACGCAACGTAAGTCGTGGATGTCGGTTATTTTGAAGAGATGTCACATAGCACAGCCCGCTGTGTTGTTTATTCAAAAGAAGTAAAATACGTCGGCCGAAATACTTCTGGGATGATCCGACACTTAAAAACACATAATATAAATGAAGAGGAATAGTCACAGAACACCTCCGGCCCGGTCTCAATCACAAGAAGCTACCCTGCCGACAACGATTGTGAGGCATCCAGGTAGGTTTACATCCTAATAACAGTAACAAATTATACGGGTTATTCAGCTAAGAAGTCCACCTGAAATAACTCGTGACAAAATTTATCGTCACACACGTTTACATATGAGAACTGCTGATGATAAATATCATGTTTACGCTTGTAGTTACTGGGACGTCGCACTGCTCGCAACACACGAGAATTGGTCTCGAGAGCGTTGTCCACCACCCCTGCTGAAAGAATTGGAGCAAAGTCGGGCATTTTAGATTACACGTTACAATCACGTGTAATGGTGGTTGCATATGCAGCAAAGCACATATTTCCCAGTCTCAAGTTGGAATAATGCACGCCTCTAGTATCCAGGTAGGTGTACATCGTTTTACAGTTTTTCACAAATTATGTAGGGTTAGTCAGCTAAGATGTCCACCCCAAAGAAGTCGTGAACAGTTTAAGATACTGACATTCTGTTTTCTCTTTCATTAATGGTATTAAGGGGTTCATAGTTGAATATGCAGTACTTTTCCAGGCTTTTGGCAAAATTTATTGGCTCACAAGTTTCCATATGAGAACGTTATTTCACACAATAACTGCTGGTGACATAGTATCAGTTTACACTCAACATTACTGGGAGGGCGCACAGCTCGCAACAAGGAGAAACGGTCTCGAGATTCTAGGGAGGGTCTCGAGATCTGTGACGTCAGTCTCGAGAGTCTCGAGCGAGAGCGTTGCCCATCACTACCTCACAGATGGAACTTCATGTCAAGAAAGCTTGCTGATAGATCAGGATTAGTTCTTGGTCAACTGTAGCAATTCCAGAGCTAGAGTCATCGCATATTTGCCAACTTCACATATCATCTAGGATGCATGATTATAGTTGCCACATTGTTTGTTCAGTTTTGCCTACAGTTACTGGACAGCTTCCTTCCCTCACAACCCTGTGGGTAGGAGACGCAGACGAAGAATACACCCACGGTATCCCCTGCCTGTCGTAAGGGGCGACCAAGGGATGATTTTCTTAGAACCATGAGACTACTTGTGATTAGTACCACCACGCGAGGAACACCATGGGTCGCTTTTACTTGCGCGTAGTACCACTGTATTAGGTTCCAAATCGGTTTGTGATTAGTAGCACAAAGGAGCACCGTGCGGTCGGCTTTTGCAGTACCTGTGATTAGGACCACCGTATGAGCAAGACCATGGGATGATAGCTACCATGGTTCTGCTTTGCCTATGATTAGTACCCACTGTATGAGGAACACCACGGGATAGTGCTGATACCTGTGGTTAGTACTCTTATATGATGAACACCATAGATTTGCGTTGCCTGTAAATGGCGCCGCAATGTGAGAAACACCATAGGTCTGTATTATATGTCGAATATCATAGCCTGTGAGTAGTACCATAATGTGTGGAATACCGCGAGTCTCTGCTAGTTTTGATTAGTACCGCAACATGACAAATACCATGGTTCTACTTTCCTAGCGATAAGTACGGTTATGAGGTGCCGATAACTTGGATTTTGGACCCTCTTTAGACTGCAAGCATCATCGATTCAGTGTTATGCTATAGCAGCAGTAGGGTGGGCCGAAAAACCTCGAATTATTTTTTCCAAGTCGTAATACCGCGGGAAAAGTTGCGAATTGGGGAGAATAAAACGGGGTAAAAGAAGAAACAAAATAGGTTCATTTCTTCCGGTCGTGCACGTGATATAAAATTTGCCGAAATTCGGAAAAATGTATATTTTTACAATAATTTTCTACCTTGCTTAACTTGTCAATATTTAAATGTAATAGCTCTAGTCGACTCTTACTGGAAAATAATGGTTTAAATCGGTTAAGGTCTTGTGCGCAACAGCCGTCAAAAATCTAACAAATTCTCGCGCTCGTCGTAACTCGCTCGGGTCAAAGACTCTGACGCTCAGCCCACCTACCACTCTCGCCACCACGCTGTGCCATTGTTGTGTGAGTCTGCACTTATACCTCGTGTTTGATGTGTGTTTCATTCGCTCTTCCAGTTACTATTGTCGCATTTGCATCTACTGTATTTCGATGTTTGTTTTGTGTTATGACATTTTTGTGTAACTTTGTGACTTAACGGTGGTATACTATGGCTGTACCTCAGAAACTCATCACGAGACAGGTATTTGATTACCCTATACTTGCTGCACCTGAAGACTTTTCATCAAACAACCTAAGTTAAAGTGTTATCCTTCTAGTAAAGGTAGCAATAGCGACCAAGATATTGGTCTTCATCATCAGTTTCAACAATATTTACATTTGAATACGAGCACGATGGTTTCAGATGAGATTCAGATTCATCATCCAGAGTTAAATGGCTGTCACGCGATCTCCTTTCCAATGATGTAATACGTTTCTTTGTTTCAGACACGTCCAACCGTCCAATTTTTCCTATTCCGTGTGCTCGTAATAAGTAAACAAATCTTACATTAATAGCAGGTATTTTGTTTGATTTTGTACACAGTTGACAGTTATATCGCATTTACATAAATCAGGGGTTCTGTCACAAATGCAATTGACAACAATGGGGCATTTGCAAGCCGCTACGTCGAAAATCAATGAGCATTTTTGCTTAAACTCGTCAATTTTCTGCTTAAACCAATCTTTATTCTTATCTCGAGTATATGATTTTCAAATGCTGTAATATTTATCATGCAACGCTTTTATAAGTTGCACAATTCTCTCATCTGTAACCAATGGGATGGATGCTTTCTGATACAAACCAATTATTTTGTTAGCTACTGTACTGGCAACGTGTGAAAAACTGACGCTCTTATTATTAACCTTAAGTGCCATGTGGTATCTCTCCTGTGAACAACACCGAATCACCTCCTCACCAGTAGGAAGCTTGTTTAATGAAAAGTCTTCAGGTGCAGCAAATATAGGGCAATCAAATACCTGTATTGTGATAAGTTTCTGAGGTACAGCCATAGTATACCACCGGTAAGTCACAAAGTTACACAAAAATGCCATAACACAATCCCAACATCGAAATACAGTAGATGCAAATGTCGCAATAGTAACTGGAAGAGCGAATGAAACACACATCAAACAAGAGGGATAAGTGCAGACTCACACAAATACGGCACGGCGTGGTGGCGAGAGTGGTAGGTGGGCTGAGCGTCAGAGACTTTGACCCGAGCGAGTTACGACGAGCGCGAGAATTTTGTTATATTTTTGACGGCTGTTGCGCGCAAGACCTTAACCGATTTAAACCATTATTAAATGGTTCATGTTTGTGGGTTACTTTAGTCACGTCCTTGTTCGTGAATCATGGGCAACGGCTGAGTGGCTTAGTGAGTGGTCCTGAGAGTCGGGATACCAGTTGCTATGGAATGGGAGTGGGCATCTCAGACATATTCTGAGTCATGCCCCTCCTTGTGCTCAGGCGGCTAGGACTATACAGTTCACCGGTGGTCCATAACCCGTTAGAGGAGAGATCCTCACTTGTACTATGTGCAAGTAGGGTAGCATCCTGCTTCATGAATTTACCGAGCTCAGCGAGTTGGCCGTGCGCGTAGAGGCGCGCGGCTGTGAGCTTGCATCCGGGAGATAGTAGGTTCGAATCCCACTATCGGCAGCCCTGAAGATGGTTTTCCGTGGTTTCCCATTTTCACACCAGGCAAATGCTGGGGCTGTACCTTAATTAAGGCCACGGCCGCTTCCTTCCAACTCCTAGGCCTTTCCTATCGCATCGTCGCCATAAGACCTATCTGTGTCGGTGCGGCGTAAAGCCCCTAGCAAAAAAAATTTACCGAGCTCAGAACATTTTAAGCAAGCCTCGGATCTATGGAAGTAATGGAGTCCCACTCCCATTTGACAGGCGAGGGACTCCGTGGAAACAACTTGACGAACGAAATGGAATTCGATGGGGAGCTATCAATATTAATGGGGCTTATGGAAGAAAGAAGGTAGAACTGGCTGAGTCAGCAAAGAGGATGATTCTGGATGTGCTAGGAGTAAGTGATATTCGGGTAAGGGGAGATAACTAGGAAGAGATAGGAGATTATAAAGTGTACTTGATGGGTGTTAGAAAGGGAAGGGCAGAGTCTGGGGTAGGGCTCTTTATCAGGTATACCATTGCACGCAACATAGTTTCTGTTAGGCACGTAAATGAGCGAATGATGTGGTTAGATTTGGCACTTGGAGGAATTAGGATAAGAATTGTGTCCGCGTATTCACCATGTGAGGGTGCAGATGAGGATGAAGTTGACAAGTTTTATGAATCATTTAGTGACAACGTGGTCAGCGTCAACAGCAAGGATAGAATAGTGCTAATGGGCGATTTCAATGCGAGAGTTAGGAATAGAACTGAAGGATACGAAAGGGTGATTGGTAAATGTGGGGAAGATATGGAAGCTAATGGGAATGGGAAGCGTTTGCTGGACTTCTGTGCTAGTATGGGTTTAGCTGTCACGAATACATTCTTTAAGCATAAGGCTATTCACCGCTACACATGGGAGGCTAGGGGTACCAGATCCATAATAAACTATACCTTAACAGGCATTGAATTCAGGAAATCTGTTAGGAATGTACGAGTTCTTCACGGATTTTTCGATGATACAGACCACTATCTGATCTGTAGTGAACTAAGTATCTCTAGGCCTAGGGTAGAGAAAGTGAAATCTGTCTGCAAACGAATAAGGGTAGAAAATCTCCAGGACGAGGAAATTAGAAGTACATGGATATGATTAGTGAGAAGCTTCGAACAGTAGACAGTAAGCAGGTTCAGGATATAGAAAGTGAATGGGTGGCATACAGGAATGCTGAAGTAGAAACAGCAAGGGAATGCCTAGGAACAACTGTGTGTAAAGATGGGAAAAGGCGAACATCTTGGTGGAATGATGAATTGAGAGCAGTCTGTAAACGTAAAAAGAAGGCTAATCAGAAATTGCTCCAAACAAGGGCCGAGGCAGACAGGGATTTGTACGTAGATGAAAGAAACAGAGTGAAACAAATAGTTGTTGAATCCAAAAAGAAGTCGTGGGAAGATTTTTGTAATAACCTGGAAAGGCTAGGTTAGGCAGCAGGGAAACCTTTCTGGACAGTAATAAAGAATCTTAGGAAGGGAGGGAAAAAGGAAATGAACAGTGTTTTGAGTAATTCAGGTGAACTCATAATAGATCCCAGGGACTCACTGGAGAGGTGGAGTGAATATTTTAGACATCTTCTCAATGTAAAAGGAAATCAACATGGTGGTGTTGCAAACAGCCAAGCTCATGGGGAGGACGAAAATGATGTTGGTGAAATTATGCTTGAGGAAGTGGAAAGGATGGTAAATAAACTCCATTGTCATAAGGCAGCAGGAATAGATGAAATTAGACCTGAAATGGTGAAGTATAGTGGGAAGGCAGGGATGAAATGGCTTCATAGAGTAGTAAAATTAGCGTGGAGTGTTGATAAGGTACCTTCAGATTGGACAAAAGCAGTAATTGCACCTATATATAAGCAAGGGAACAGGAAGGATTGCAACAACTATCGAGGTATCTCATTGATTAGTATACCAGGCAAAGTATTCACTGGCATCCTGGAAGGGAGGGTGCGATCAGTCGCTGAGAGGAAGTTGGATGAAAACCAGTGTGGTTTCAGACCACAGAGAGGCTGTCAGGATCATATTTTCAGTATGCGCCAGGTAATTGAAAAATTCTACGGGAGGAATAGGCAGTTGTGTTTAAGTTTCTTAGATCTAGAGAAAGCATATGACAGGGTATCGAGAGAAAAGATGTTCACTATACTGGGGAGCTATGAAATTAAAGGTAGATTATTAAAATCAATCAAAGGCATTCATGTTGACAATTGGGCTTCAGTGAGAATTGATGGTAGGATGAGTTCTTGGTTCAGGGTACTTACAGGGGTTAGACAAGGCTGTAATCATTCACCTTTGCTGTTCGTAGTTTTCGTGGATCTGCTGAAAGGTATAAAGTGGAAGGGAGGCATTCTTTAGGTGGAAATATAGTAAGAAGTTTGGCCTATGCTGACGACTTGGTCTTAATGACAGACTGTGCCGAAAGCCTGCAGTCTAATATCTTGGAACTTGAAAATAGGTGCAATGAGTATGGTATGAAAATTAGCCTCTTGAAAACTAAATTGATGTCAGTAGGTAAGAAATTCAACAGAATTGAATGTCAGATTGGTGATACGAAGCTAGAACAGGTCGATAATTTCAAGTATTTAGGTTGTGTGTTCTCCCAGGATGGTAATATAATAAGTGAGATTGAATCAAGCTTTAGTAAAGCTAATGCAGTGAGCTCGCAGTTGCGATCAGCAGTATTCTGTAAGAAGGAAGTCAGCTCCCAGACGAAACTATCTTTACATCGGTCTGTTTTCAGACCAACTTTGCTTTACGGGAGCGAAAGCTGGGTGGACTCAGGATATCTTATTCATAAGTTAGAAGTAACAGACATGAAACTAGCAAGATTGATTGCTGGTAAAATCAGGTGGGAACAATGGCAGGAGGGTACTTGAATTGAGGAGATAAAGGCTAATTTAGGAATGAACTCTTTTGATGAAGCTGTGCGCATAAACCGGCTTCGGTGATGGGGTCATGTGAGGCGAATGGAGGAGGATAGGTTACCTAGGAGAATAATGGACTTTGCTATGGAGTGTAAGAGAAGTAGGGGGAGACCAAGATGACGAGGGTTAGACTCGGTTTCTAACGATTTAAAGATAAGAGGTATAGAACTAAGTGAGGCCACAACACTAGTTGCACATCGAGGATTGTGGCGACGTTTAGTAAATTCACAGAGGCTTGCAGACTGAACGCTGAAAGGCATAACAGTCTATAATGGTAATGTATGTATGTATGTATGTATGTATGTATGTATGTATGTATGTATTGAACCCTTTGGTCCATATTGAGGGATACCTACCTTTCTTACCTATCAGCAAAGTTCATGAGATCTTTCTCTTGGGTCGTATCAGGTTTTTCGTCACTTGCTGAGGTAAAGGTAGGGTTCAGTAATTCTAATCTATTTATTGGAATGAAAGGTCTGTTTAAAAGATTCCTATTTATTCAGGAAAATTCTGAAGCTATCTGATATGTCAACGATAGCATAGAAGTCAACTGTGTCCACTGGACACCACAATCATTTTTAACATAATGGTCAGAACACTGATGTGAGACTTTAACGTAACTGCCTGATGGGCATTCTTACTAGAAACCATTGTCTCAATTATTAATTATTTACGAAAGGAAAGTCTGGAAATCCTTAAATTCGGCTTCCATGTGAGACTACATGTACCATCATAGTGATTCCTTATGGTCCAGCCCTCGTAACACGAACTCTGGACTCTGGGTATAATTAAGGCCGTCCAATCGGTGTGTGCCACACAGTGGTTCTACGGCATGGACCCTTAATTGAATCGATGTGACCTGCGTCTATGTCATGGACCGACATCTAATCTTCTAAGTTACTTTAAAGTCATTGTGGATGATGACCGCACGGAAATGATGCTACAATGGCATATGGCCCTAATCTAAATCACTGAGGTTGATGACCCCTTAACCATCCAAGTTTCTAGGCTGAAGGCTAAACACAATTAAGTTACATCGGTTGATGACCAAAGTTCCACTTTACTATCCCCAGCACATTCACTGCTCAATCAATCAAAGTTCCATAATTACAACAATAGCAATGCTCACAAACTTTGTGGCAGTAAAATCCATTTCCTTCGGATATGTCCCTTTAATCGTTACTTTATATTTAAATATTCCCCAGAAAACAAACTAAAATTTCCAGAATGCATCTCCAAGTTATTCGCTTGATTAAAGTTATTTCAAAATGCGGTTTCACTGAATTAATAATTAAATAAATTTAAATAATTTAACGAAATGTTAAAGAACAACAAATTTTATCTCCGCGGACTCTGGTTTCTTTACAAATTCCTACGCAGCAGTGATGTAAATTCAATATTGTGATGTTTATCTGGCTGGAAAAGAATTGTTACATAATTCATGTCCAGTTATATATCTTGTCTCCTGATCTCACTTTTAAAATCTAATCTAGTCCTAACCGTTATTAACACTTGGATATCCTAAGAATCTACGTACAAACCAAACAACTCGCCATATAATTACGATGTCATATCTCGTCATTACCATTTATGAATTTTTCACACCCCTCACAGACAAACCGATCATCACAACCATCGCCCTATATTTTGGACAACCCTGAATTTGGTTACTCTGTTCCTTATACTCAAAGTTCGTGATTTCAAATGTTCATTACGTCCCCAATTACAGTATTTCACAATACTCAGATCATTACCGGCTATGAATTTCAACTAAATCCAGCATTATAACGTTTTCCCCGGCCGAGAATACAGTACAATCTCAATTCCACGCCTGTCCCGTTATCAAAGCTGAGGCCCCTCGCCCCCCCAAGTTCGCTTGGCAGTTACACGAAACACCTGGTTTATTCCAGTCGACTGGCTTCTCAAAATGCTCTCCTTTAAACTCTGCCGACATAATTAAACAAATACGATATTCTAACCAACAAAATGCACAGATTAAGCTTCAAGATGCCCACACTAATTATACGCGTCGCCAATTAATACCGCCATGGATTTCTATGAATTTCTTTCCATTTCCGACATTATAAAATATACCTCGGGCTATCGTGTCCCGGCTTCAAAGACAGGACTCTAACCTGATTCGCACATCTCATCTCAACTCATATAAAACATTCCTCGGGCTTCCGTGTCCCCGTTTCAATGACAGGTCCAACCTGATTCACAAATCTCATATCAACCAAACTAACCTCTGTTTCCCAGCTCCACAATTATCATCGACAAAGAACTGGAATAAAATCCTTACTAGAAATCTCGACGTCTAACATCGTACAATGCATTAATCATGAATAACTTCGCATAAAGGATATCGTATTTAATAACTTGGTTTTTACGAGAAAATGACTGAAACATTCTACTAGATCTTTTGTTGTCAGTCAGACACAGTTTAAAATGGGCCTAGAAAAACGTTTCTCTCCGTGACCAAATTCATCACCCTAGATTCTCACCCGACAGCGCGCTTCCACTCGATTGAAAATGAGTAATCATGGATTATTATTATTAACGTCAAATTGCAGACAGAAAAATTTTACGTCGAATGAACATCTTAATTTGGCATCACAAAATATAGGCAGTACACTCACACGGATGACGATCTACATTGGACGTGATATCACTTCGAAACCCTATTCAATAACTTTTACAACATTATATGGCACTCGCAAGACTTCAAAAATTTATCCAAGTGGGAAATAAAACAAATGAATCTTTTAGTCGTACTCTCACATTTACAAACTTAGTAGGGGCGACCACTGCGTCGTATATCCCCATTCAAATACACTTTTAGAGATCACGAGACAAGATATAAGAGGTAGTAAGATGAAAAGTCACCTACCTCATGTCGTCACGCCAGTGTTCGTCATAGGGCTCACCTGCGACCCTGGCATTTTATTTAGCCATTTTCACTTTCATTGCTTTACAAACCATTTTTATATATATTCAGGTTTCCTGGAATAAAGCATAAAAAAAGAAAATACCCTTCACTTGTTTGCTGAGCGCACACGATGGACTATAATTATATCCGCACACGAATTACTTAATCACATTAGAATTTATTCAGTACTTTGACCGTCCTATCTGGTACAATTATTTCACTCAAGAAAACTATCTCCTCATGGAGACAAGACCTGGCCACACTGGCTGAAATCTGCAGTTGAACTCAGTCTACTTTCGTTGTTTGATTTCGCAGAGCAGCTCAACAATTTTTCGTCCGCTTTGTATCACAAATGCCGGAGAAGCAGACTTCGTCATGGCGTCCCTTCATATTTATAGCGGTTACCCCCTCTCTTCGGATATCTCCCTTTGTCGCCAAGAAAATTTCTATAAATTTCCTGACTTACCTAAACTGTAATTTCAAGAGTTTTGAAAGTGACTACATGCTTGCTACATTTCTGGCGGTAGTGTTCATGGAGATTTAAAATGTATACGGGTTCGATTTGTGAGATGATTGACCTCCTTTGATAGGCACTATATTTTTTTGACTTGGCTTTGATCACGCCATGTACACGCGCTTTGAAATAGTTCACAAAAATGACTTGAGATTCTTCCGCCGTTGACACGTGTGGCTGACGTCACGTACCCCAGAGCGTGGGACCGAAGGTAATCACCCCCTCGTCACGTGTCAAATCCATGCTATCAAGAATCCAACTTTTAAATGATTGTCGATTTATGCATAATGTTCTTAGGGCACAAAGGTCATGGGTTCAGTATGTATGTATGTATGTATGCATGTATGTTTTTCTGAATCATTATTAGTTCGAGTAAGAGTCGACTGGAGTTATTATATTTAAATATTGACAAGTTGAACAAGGTAGAAAATTATCGTAAAAATATACATTTTTCCGAAATTCGGCAAACTTTAGAGCACGTGCGCGACCGGAAGAAATGAATCTATTTTGTTTCTTTTTTTTTACCTTGCTTTAGTCTCCCCAATTAGCAACTTTTCCGCGGTATTACGACTTGGAAAAAAGAATTCGAGTTTTTTCGGCCCACCCTAAGCAGCAGTCCCTTGGTCAGTAATACTATTGTTTTACGTCAGTTACTGTGAATGTAAGGCATTGCGGGTCGCATCCACAGATTGTTTTAAATTCATATCCATCCATTCATTGTTCGTCCTCACGTTTTGAATTCTGGTCATTGGAGGATTTTGGACTTTTAATTTGTCATTCCATTTCGTCTCATTTCGTACCATTAGGGGCCGATGACCTCGATGTTATGCCCCTTTAAACAACAAGCATCATCATCCTCCTTCCCTCACATATATTGTATAGATTGGCATTTACCGCTGACATTAGTTTGGCAGATTCAAGATTGAACGAACCAGGAGAAATTGACCTATAAGTTTTACGTCCAGGCCATTTCACTGAAGAATGGCATCCTACCATCCAGAATTCAGTATTTGGTTCGGTGCTGGCAGGTTGCATACCTACTGCAAACATAAGTCAGAAAAAGTCAGCTGTGCTACTACGTGCCACATCACATTTTACTCAAGGAAGTTAGTACCACCAAAACTTTGTGTGGTGTTCAATGCATCAGCTAAATCTGCCAATTCTCTGTCATTAAATGGCATTCTGATCGTAGGCCCAACAGTACAGGAAGACCAGTTTTCCATGTTTTTAAGATTTAGAATACATAGGTTTGCTCTCACTGCAGACAATGAAAATATCTACAGAGGAATAAAGATGCATCCAGAAGATCAAGATCTGCAAAGGATAATTTGGAGAAGCTCACATCAAGAACCCATCAAAATCCATAAATTGAACACCATGACATATGGTACTGCAGCGGCTCCTTTTCTGGCAACCAAGTGTCTTGTGCAGATGGCTCCTGAAGAACAAGAAGTATATCCTCAGGCTGCAGAAATCCTGAAGAGAGACACTTACGTAGACATACTTACAGAAGCGGACACAATTCAGAGCACGTTTGAGTTGTAAAAGGAGTTGGTGAGATTGTTCAACCGGGTGAGTTGGCCATATGGTTAGGGGCGTGCAGCTGGGAGCTTGCATCCGGAAGGTAGTGGGTTCGAACACCACTGTCGGCAGCCTTGAAGATGGCTGTACCTTAAATAAGGCCACGGCCGCTTCCTTCCCACTCCTTACCTTTTCCTATCCCATTGTCGCCATAAGACCTATCTGTGTCGTTGCGACGTAAAGCAACTAGCAAAAATATATATATATATATATATATATATATATATATATATTGCTTCACAGTAGTGGTTTCACATTTAAAAAATGGTGTGCCAACAACTCCAAAATCATTGAAGCCATCTCTAAGGAATTCAAAGGAACTAGGCTTCCATCGAGTATCGACAGTAAAGATGAACCCATAAAAACCCTTGGTTTGTTATGGTACCCATCCAGTGATCAAATCCAGTTTATTGCCTCTAAGCATACACACAAAAAACCTGGACAAAACAGAAAATACAGGCTTACTAGGTCCTGTTATAGTACAGTAAGGTGCAAAATAATTCTTCAGCATTTGTGGGAGCTACAACTAAATTGGGATGAAACATAATGTGATGAGCTCTAAAAAAAGTGGCAGCAAATACACAATACACTTTCATCTCCTAAAGATACATACATACATACATTCCTCGTTATGTTCTTGGAAATAGTAATAGCACCCATACAGAGGTTCATGGATTTTCATATGCTTCAGACCAAGCCTGTGGTGCTTGTATTTACTTGCAGTGTGTATACATCAAAGGAAATGCAATTGTTTCATTGTTAACTGAAAAATCTCGCGTTGCACCATTCAGAAAAATATCCTTGCCATGTTTTGAACTGTGTGGTGTCTTGCTCATAATGACGAAAGAGAAGACTGCTATCAAAGACAGAGCAGAACGTGAATTATTCTATTGGACTGATTCTAATATAGTCTTAGCCTGGATAGCTGAACCCCTAACTCATGGAAGTCATCTGTGGGAAATCATGTTTCTGAAATACAAGAGCTGTCTGATACAAAGAATTGGAGACATGTTCCTACTCAAGATAACTCTGCTGACATCATTTTAAGAGGAGTTGATCATCAAAATTTGAAGCTAAATCTGCTATGGTGGGCGGGATCTTCATAGCTTCAAAAATCTCAAACCACTTGGCCAAAATCACAAGAAGCTGAAGTGAAAGAAGTCCCAGATGTTCCACTAAATAAAGTAGCACTTGACATTGAAAGAAATGTATGACTGCTCGAGAGGTTATCAAAGACACTGCTGTCAATCATGCAACAACACCAAACACTTTGACAAAGAAATAAGGTTGAAATGAAAAGCACAGTTCGTTGTTAGGCGCACTTGACATTAAATAAAATATGTGACTGTTCGAGAGTTTATCAAAGACACTGCTGTCAGTCACACACAAATAATTTACACATTGTTCAGAAGAAATAATACACAACTTTGTTTGAATTGGATAAAGAACACAGTTTGAGTTTGGAGTGAAACCTAGGCGTCGTAGCACACGATTATGGCAATCACTTGCATTAACATTCTTGTGAAAGTTCGAACACTTTCATAAATACTCTAAATCCCAATGAAATTATGCTGACTGAGATTTAACAAAAAATAACAGTTAATAGTATAACGTAGTAGTGTCAAATTGAAATTAATTATGTTTGTTCAGATGCTAAGTTTCACACAGGGAACGTGGTAATAAACTCAGTTCTATAAGAACAAAAGTAAGTTACATCCAGAAGTTTCTACATGCACACAGAGTATAAGTTCGACTTGACTGTTGTCACCTAAGTCCAATACACGACTTGTCATAATCAGAGTTCCAATACGCGCACAGATTATAAATTCAACTTGATTGATAGACTCAATGTCCATTATAAAGACTTTGTTATACATTAGAGTTCACACGCACACAATTGATAAGTTCAACACGACTGTCAGAGTTTAAGTCCCACATGAAGACTTTGAATATTCGAAGGTAGACTCTGTCAGCACTTCGACGAACACTGCAGCGTGGAGAGTCAGACTGAACACCCAGCTATGACTGTCTGATCTGGGGTTTTTTTTCGGGGGAGCCCCCGAAGCCCGCTCCCCCCGCGTGACCATCGACTCAATCTACATGGCTTCCGACATGCTATTATTTCTAAGAAGAAGAAAGAGATAGCAGGGAGGAGTGGGAAGTGATACAAGGAGTATCTGCCGGTTTCCGAGTCAGACTCGCTACCACGGCAAGAGTTTGTGATAGGTATATGGTGTTGAAGTATGGTATTGAAGGGTCAGGGAAAAAACACATAGGCAGAAAGAAGAAAGAGCCTACATGTAAAACCTGACATCTTGTGATAGCACATGCAAGGATGTGGGCTGGATAAAGTCCAGAGTTTGTGTTAGTTAGGAATAGGTGTCATGCAATCATAACCATTTCCTTACAATTTTCTGTTATTATGGGGATCAGTCCTTCGTGTCACTGCCGGGTCGGTTCGGGTCTGCTAGCGTCTGGGCTTTGGGCCACAGGTTCATCCCATTGTCCAGCAGCCAGCAGTCCCTGGTGCCAAGTCTCCTTTTGGAGAGGGGGGAATTAGAGCCAAGCCTTGCATGCAAGGGGCTATCTTCTTCCTCCTGTCGATGTCCCTCTATGCGGTGTTGTTGGAACACACTTGTCACTGCAGATCTAAAACTAAGGTTATTACTAACATATGTATATACAAGTTCACATTGGAGTGCCGGCTGTTTGCCTGCTCTCGTGTCCAGCGTTCAACCTAGATAGGAGTGAGATAACTTATTAAACAGATAGATATTAGTGCTGTTTATAGGGCGCGGCCTGGTGTTCCTCTCCCATGTCTCTGTCGGGGGGCGGAGGTGGATTGATACGTCCTTGGCCGTCTGGTTGCGTTGCCGTCGTCTTCTTAGGTTGTACTTTTTGTCAGTCTTCCTCGCCTGGTCCCTGGGTCTAGGACAGCTGAAACATATTTACATAGGTGTCTGCAATGTGTGGGTTTATGTGGTATATAGGTGTCAGCTTGGCGGGAGGGGGTTGGCTATCGGCCCCTCGCCCACCCAACCCTGTGGCTGAACAGAATGTGCTTCGGTGTAGGATACTTTTTGTACAGATCGACGTCGTAGCGTCCGATCCCGCTTATTAACGGGTTGATCTTATTACTCCATGACTTTCTGTACATGTTTAATGTCTGTTTACGTATTTGGTGCCTTATTGAGCTGACTTTCGCAATACTGCGTAGTTGGCGTATTGGCGTGTCGTAAGGGAGTCTGGTCGCTACTCGTAGGCATTTATTTTGTATTAATTCCAGCTTATCCAGGTTCGTCATTGCAGTGAACCCCCACGCTGGGGCTGCGTACATGATTATTGGTCTGATTAGGGCCTTATACATGTTTATGGCTACTTCCGAGTTTACACTGGACTTTCTGTTCAGTATAGGATATAGCTGGCTAAGTCGTATGTGTGCTTTTCGTCTGATCTGGGTAAAGTGAACTCTCCTTATATTCGGTTTGGGGTTCCTACATCATCATATCACGTAATCTCTTTGAGGCTGATTATCTCGCGAATCCCCAGACGGATTTACTTGAGATTCACAATTTGAGACGTTCATGTTATCCTCTTCAAAATGACGTATCGCTCAAGTCGCTGCGATAATTATTAGAGAAGTTTTAAATTTTTTCAATCGAATGTTCGCGAAGGCGTGACGTTTATATCCAGAACATACCAGGCCATGCAGGCTACACGTGGTGTCAGGCGGGTAGTCTATCTTGTCCCCCTGCAGCTACGTCACACACACAGCTGTCGGCGGCTCCCCTGCTGGCTCTTCCAAACGTAAACAAACCAAGTTAGCTCTGAACGTCTTGCGTGATGATGAAGTACAATTAGTAGTAAAAAAATACGGCATGTACAGGACGTAACCGGTACATATCCCTCCCTCTCAAGGAAAAAGAAAATACTAGGAGGATTTTCTTTTAATTTCATCTTATTCAAAGTAATTTTTGAGATTTGAGGCATTGTAGATGCATTCAAGGCTGCCATCTAGTCTGGTGATCTTATAGGCACCGTTGTCCAAAGACTCAGCAATCCTGTAAGGGCCAAGATACAAAGGACAAAATTTTGCATAGACCCTTAATTCCGGGCGAGACATAATAGGTTTCCGAATTAACACCTTGTCACCCACTTGCAAGGGTTGTCTAAACTTACGGTTCCTATTCCTTCATTGTTTGATGTCGGCAGCATGCCTCAATTGCCATAAGGCTTTAGGGATTCTCGCTTCTTGATCGATCGCTGCATCTGGTGAAGGAGGGAGAATAGCATCCCATGGGCGATCAGGAGTATGCCCATGATGCACTAACGTTTGAATGTCTCCAGTAGATTCGTGGATAGTGGAGTTGACTATCTTCTGCATAACTGGAAACACATCAATCCATTTCCAGTGTTCTTCCTGGCAGTATACTTGACAGAATCTGGCGATCTCCCTCATCAGTCGCTCAGCATGGTTGGCTTCTGGATGACGAATTGAATTCATTATATGATGAATTTCTA